>NC_056741.1:553883699-553923699 GCF_019279795.1 Protopterus annectens | reverse complement strand
TGTTACAGCCTAGTCCCAGCTGATAATGTGGACCACAGTAATGCCTTATGCCATAGTGTAACTCTGCAACAGTTGCCATTGTCCTACAGGTATATACACTGATGTTGCACTGTATATGGGTGTTGTTCCAAACATATCCCTCCTGTAGGCCATGTCTCCCACCATTATGTTACTCCCTGTGGATACATTCCACAATGACAGGATGTTAGTTATCATGCAGGTGTCTGACATACCCTTCCAATACCCCATCATAGTCACCACTGTGTTGCCGTGCATTTAACAGCAACAATATGAGCACATGTACAACATGCACTCTGGGTAGGTGTGTTAGGAGTCTGCATGGAATATACCATTGCCATTGCATGCCCGGTGTATTGGCAAACATCTACATAAACCATACTCACCAGCTACAGGCTTCTGCCTTGTTGGTATACCGGAGAGACCTACATAAGAGGGTGAGAGATGCAAAGTCAGTGGCCACACCTGTGGCATTGCTACAGGGTGGATGCAGCATTACAATACATCAACAGTACATGTCCACAATACTACCACATATGCACATCTGTTTATCACTACTATGCAGCAACAAAATATATTTATGTCAGATATGCATGATCGACCCATACCAATATGGATGTATACTCAACAGTGGTCTACTGTTCTGCCCTGTGGCCTTACCTGCATGCTCCTTGGCCATTGTGTGGGTGGCACCCACCTCCACAAAGGTGTCCGGCGGTTGGTGGCTTGGATGGCACGGCCCCCCTGTGGTGAGGTGATCTTCCCAGACTGCAGCAGCACGCCTATGGGCATTGAGAAACAGGTCAAAACAATGATGCCAGACCTGCTCATAACTGTGGTTGTGCTGTCCGACTTCATTGACCCTGTGGACTAGGTCATTCCATAGGGCAGTCCGCTGCTGCTGATCATGGGCAGTCCGGTCAAACAAGACTGCATAGTGTTGTATGAGGTCGTTCACCAGAATGTTATTTTCAGCTGCTGAGTACACTGGCAGCCTTCCATGGGACATCATGCCTGAAAGACATAAAGATAGACAGAGGTGTGAGCAAGTAAAGCAGCAAGGTTACCACAATTCTTAATACACATCGCTGTCACCCTCCCCACCATATCAGTGACTACAAACTGTACACACAGCTCAATAGGTATGGCAATAGCATACCTACCAGTGGGGCAGATATTGTACTGCACCACGCTTTGTTCAATGTGTTTGTAGTCATGTTCCCTGTGTGGACACTTTCATTGCTGGCCTGTTACAGACTATTCACCTGCATGCTATTGTCATGGCCACAATGGCTCCATTTATGCCTGTGGTATGCTTGCTATGTGTTTGCTGCACATCTGACATTCTGTGTTATTGGGGTTATCTATGCATACTGTTGGAAATGTTCCGGGATTGTGTAGACTATTACTACCAACATATGTTCTATAATAGTGGCACAATAGCATGTATATGTACTATTGGCCAGCAGAACAACCTCTCCAAACTCATCTGCCCATGTTACCAGGCCACATCACATGTGTGACCCACCCTGGGGCCTCTTCATGTACTGGTCTAGCAATACCGTCAGGTGGAACAAACTCAGGGGATGTTGTCCCCCCCTGGGGGCACACACAGACATGTTCCAGGGTCTGTTCCATAACGGGCCCTACAGACACATGTGGGATGTGCTACATCACCTTGAGGCACCCAGTACACATTCACAGGACCCACATGCTCCTCCTGCTCAGCTTCCAGTCCAGGAACCTTCGGGACGTGGACTGCTGTTGTGAGTAGCAGTGGGTGGGAGGCTTGTTCCAATTGTGTCCATATTGGGGCCCATGGGGCATCCACACCACAGACCACACACACCATCCAGGGTGTTTATCCACCACATGTGTCACATACCACCCCTGTAGGCTGTCCTCTATATCTACCAACCCTGATCACCTCCACAACTATGCCTGCCATATTTCCCCATATCCCATTCCATACTTCACAGACAAGGGCAATGTCGTCCCAACAAGTGACATACCCATCCATGTTGCACACGCTGACAGCTGTAGACATCTGTGTGTATTGCTATGTGTGCTGTTTCCTCACACATAGCATGCAGCACTGTGGTGGTAATACAGGGGACACGTATTTACATGCAAATATGTTTGTGTGTGTGTTTGTATATATGTAGACATGTACATATAGGTATATATCTATGTATGTGTAGATATATATGATGTATATATGTGTTCATATATATGCCTACACGTGGGTATATGTATATTTGTGGACATACATGTATATATACATATATATATATATATATATATATATATATATATATATATATATATGTACACATATGCATACCTATATGTGGGATACATTCAGACATCAGGTCCACAATCTCACAACACCTTCCTGCACAGCTGCACTCTTCTGCCTTGCTACAACACAGACAGGTGCCACATATGGATACAGCCTGACATTAGGGGGGTATATGTAGGGCCAGATTGCAGGTAACCCTATTACACACCTATGGCATTCCTGCATGCTACAATACAGGTTAACCTGCGGATCTCGCAAGAGGTGGGCTATGGAACCCACATGTCCATCATTATGACATTACTTCCACCAGCAGCTATTGGCCACAGTAATATACATACTTCCCATTACACAACACACACTATGATGGCTTACATCCTATCAGTCAGTGATGCTCTGCATGGTTGATGGGTATGGCCCACTACCCACAGGGATGGACTCTACTGTCCTTAGCAGTTCTTCAGCTGGACATCATTACAACAACACCTGAAGGCACATATAAATCATTCCATCATCTAGCCCATTAATATGGACCAAGAACTATGGTCAACTACATGCATATATACTTCACATACCTGTTCTGGGAATTAAGTCTCTTCTGGATGATTTGCTTGATGTTTTTCCTCTTTTGTTTGTTTGTGCCTTACACACACACACACACACACACACACACACACACACACACACACACACACACACACACACACACACACACACACACACACACACTCTCTCTCTCTCTCTCTCAGTTTCTCTCCAGTAAATGGAATGAGCTGCTTTGCATAGGTTGCAGCATGGATTTTGTAGGTGATGCACATGATCAGGTGATGGCCTCTGCACCAATCAGTGTCCTCCACTTGCTATCTGCATGCAGCATGCTGTGTAGTACTTCCAATTACCACTGTCATGGCAACCAACTACTATAAATCCCTACATCATGTGGGCATGGCCCTTTAAACTTTCTTGATTGATGGACATCCTTCCTGTGTGTGGGCAGCAGTGTTACAGACAGCAGGTAGCAATACCTCTTACAGGAGAACCTGCACACTCAGGCCAGCTACATATTTGTAGGTGTTTCCAGAACTGCAGACAGAGTGTGAGTAGTGTTGTTGTATGCATTGTATAGCACTGATGTTACAGGGTTTGTGTGTACATACTAGTTTAACATGGAATGCAGTCTGCCTGCATAGCTCTCAACTGTGGGCCTATCCACTTGGTGGCCAGGGGTGTGCCTATTATGTTTTGTCTGTCCACAACACAGGTCTTGTGTCAGATATATCACTGACAGTGTGTGTGTTGAGTGCTATCAGTACATGGCTACATCCATTTCTGTTTCTAACATCATATTCCTGACTAAGGGTATGTTACAAACTATCCTGTAACACCAGTGACTTGCTTAGTGTATGATGACAGTTTTACACATATAGGCCTGTGTTCCAGCCTCTGTCCTCCACCTACATACCAGGCTTTGTATATATGACATGCTGTCAGGGGTTGTTACGTAGTGGGCTGTGAGTATGTCATGCTACCATTCCTGCTATCAGTCCACTGCTGTTATGACCCCCACACATATTGTGGGGTTGGGTCCATATATGTGTGGGCTTCACCTACACAATACATGTGTGCCCTTATGCACTGCACAGGCCAGTGTATGTAACAGTGGTATATGGCCCTGTATTACTGAGTCTAGGGGGGATGCACAATAACTAACCTAGGCTGTTACAACATCTGGGGGTATCAGGGGGCAAACTGTCTTAAGATATCTGGATGTACATTACCATACAATTTACCTTGGGTAAATGCAGGTCTACTGCTTCCTGCCATACAGACTGTTCTGTTTGTCAGTGTGATTGGGATGGTGTCAGTTATGCCTTGTTATGTAACAGATACATCCCATTGTGTCAACTGAGGTCTTTACCCCCTAGGGATTGTGTTCAGAGTGTAGATAGAGGCTGTTGGACTACACATCTGCATTACTTACTGTTGATTGATTGGTATCCTGTGGCCCAGTCTGTCTTTATTATTGCACTACTTGACAGCCTCGGCCTGGACAGCAACATATGTAAACTTTTCCAGACTACTGTATTAATATAACTGTTTCACAGTTGCATTACTCTGTTTATATATATGCCAGTGTCTAAACAGCTGTATGGCATGGCATTTAGAACTGTAATAGTACACAAATAAAGCTTTCTCATGTATGCAGACCTGTGTGTGGTCTTATATCCTCTGACCTCATTGTGGGTATATGTTGCAGGCAACAATTGTCATTTGTATGGGTGGCTCACACAGTGTTCAGTTGGTAAGGTGACAACTGTAGGCATAGTGGCTGTTACGTATTGTGTGCACCTTCTATATATGTATCTATCTCAGTGTGTGTATGTGTATTTACATATAGATGTGTATATATATATATATATATATATATATATATATATATATATATATATATATATATATATATATATATATACATATGTGTGTATCTGAATATGTGTCTGTGTATACGTATCCTAGGAATGTTGATTGCTTCCACATTGTACATTCCCTATGGTAGCCAGACTGTACTGCATGATATGTTACTGATACCAGCCTGACTTCATACAGGTGGGATGGAGTACTGTTAACATCTTGTGCCATGTTGTGTCAGGTCCTGGTTATGGGATTTGCAACAGTTGGCATTGTATTGAAAGGCAGATGTGTTTGGCTGCGGGGGGGGGAGGATATCTATACGTACAAGACATATGTTGTTTGGATTCCCCCCAACCTCATTAACAGGGCATGTGGACATATGTGGTTTTATATTCCCTTTTATAAAAAGCAAAAATCCACACCAAACCAGAACCCCAGTGACACCAACGAATAAGTATCCAAAAACACTGACTGAGGTATGGCTCCAGTTCAAAGAAAAAGCAACGAAAAATTCTTCAGCAGCAGTACTGGTTTATTACAAAGAGACACAAGCGCTTTCACAAATGCTTCATCAGGTGTACTCAATTAGATAATAACCACACCTTATATAGTAAAACCTATTGACATCACATAGCATGCAGTATGATATTTAAAAAGACACACATATAAAAAACACTTGTTAAAAAGCATATCAATATACATAAAGTATATAATACAAAATATAAATACATATATATGTCCACAAAAATATTTGTAAAATACATTAAAATAAAACACATCATCTCTTCAGACCCCTTTTCAAAAGAACTGGTCTGATGGGTAAACTTTCATTTAACCCATGTCCAAAATTGGCCCTTAGCATAACAATCCATCTAGCCTCTGTCTCCTCAGTTCTTAATCTAACATCACCCCCTCTGATATTCTCAGATGTTATGAAAAGAACCTGAAATTTAAAAATGTGATTGTTACCTGTTCTACTGACATGTTTGGCTAGGGCATTAAAAATAGTACCCTTTTTGATATGATAGACATGCTCTTTTATCCTGTCCCTCAGGGCTCGATCAGTCTTACCTACATAGAAACAACTGCAGGTCTCACAGACTGCTAGGTATACCACGTGCATAGTACTGCAGGTGGACAGTACTCTGATATCAAAAGTTCTACCTGTATCAGGATGTTTAAAAAACTTGCTTTCATTTATATGAACACACTGAGCACATTTGCCACAAGGCTCTGTGCCAATCTTATCATTTTTTGTATAACTGGACCTGGGGGTGTATAATCTCCTTTTCAAATTACTATAATTCCTAAATGTAAATTGTGGTCTCAAACCTGCTACCTCTGCTATCTCAGGGTCTGATGTTAAAATACTCCAATGCTTATTGAATATTTCAGTATATATACTAACATTCTTGGAATAAGGAATGCTGATTCTCAATTGAGTGTCATGTATCCTAGGACTTCTGACATACCCTTCCGAAAAATAAGGTCTGGCTTCGGTATATCTACACTGTCTGACTTTGTTCTCATTCCTAGCCACCATATCTTCACTATAACCTCTCTGCAACAGTTCTGAACTGGTAGCACTCATTCTCTTCTCATATTCTTCTGTGTTAGCACTTAGTCTGGATGCTCTTAAAAACTGATTTTGTGCAACATTATTAAATATATGATTCGGGAGCATACTATCCCTAGAGAGTAAACCATTCACCCAGCACTCTTTCCTGTACATTTTACTGGTAATTCTCTTTTCTGAGTCTCTAAATACAGACACATCTAAAAAGCTAATCTTTGAGTCTGAATAATCAATGGTAAATTTCAAAAACTGAGTCGAATTATTAATAAAGTTTAGAAATTCTAATAAACATGATGTTGTGCCTCTCCATAAAATGAAGCAATCATCCACAAACCTCCTATAGAAATATATGAAATTTCTATAGGGCCCATCCAATACATATTTCATCTCCCATGTTACCATCACAGCATTGGCATAACTGTTGGAGCATGAGCTCCCCATGGCAACATCATTCTTCTGCCAATATACTTGGTCTTGAAACACAAACAAATTATTGCACAAGACTAACCTCATCAACTCCAAAAGTAACAATTTCTCATCACTATTGTATGTTCCTTTTTTCACTATAAACTCTTCTAGAAAATCAATACCTATAGTATTCGGAATAACCGTGAATAATGACACAACGTCAAGTGTGACGAACAATAGACCATCACTTGTGGATAGTGAGTTAATACTTTCATATAAGTAATGCAAAAAATGTTCAGTGTCTCTTAAAACATGTACAGATGAGTCAACTATAGGTCTCAATTTCTTCTCTAAGTATATAGAAATACTCTCAGTGCACCAACCTCTCCCTGAAACTATTGGCCTCATAGGTGGTGCCTTTATGTTTTTATGTAGCTTGGGAAGCCCTTGTATAACAGGTAAAACAGGTTTGGTCACCAGAAAATATTTAACTAATTCTTTGTCCATAAGACCTATTCTTTCCAAGTACTTAATATGTT
The DNA here is from genome assembly GCF_019279795.1 of Protopterus annectens. Taxonomy (NCBI): domain Eukaryota; kingdom Metazoa; phylum Chordata; order Ceratodontiformes; family Protopteridae; genus Protopterus; species Protopterus annectens. The sequence continues at coordinate 553,916,447 of NC_056741.1, read as the reverse complement.
CTGAAACTGAGGTGATAACAAAGCCCACATGCGATGAATCAACCTTGACATAATATTCTCCATCACATAACATATCATGCATTAATGAAAAAGCTCTAACAATGCTTTAGTTAATGCCTTTGAACAAGTTTGCATTACTGATGTATACAATGTTTATTATAATCATAATAGTTACAATGCTGCTAGAAACAATTTAAGTGCAAGTGAATTTCAGGCTTTGAGGAATTTAGAAAATAATGTAAACATTGTTATTAGACCTGCAGACAAGGGAGGCAGGATAGTAGTTTTAGATAGAGATCAATATTTTTCATTTTTCACACACACACACACACACACACACACACACACACACACACACACACACACACACACACACACACACAGACCTACCCTATTCCCTACCTAACCCCATGCTGTGTTCTCCCAGGCAGACACACACTCTCACACATGCACTCACACGTGCACCCATACAACTATAATCATGGACACACACCCACAACACTACCTCTCCACTAAACTTTCCAGTACATTCCTCTACCACAATGGATGGGCGCACGATTTTGGTCATATTCATTATTATGACTGGCTGTGTTAATTTACACAGCTCAGTTATTCCCTGAATCACTTGGCTGAGTAAATGGTTTACCACAGGCAATTGTTAGGGAGAACATATAGTTAATTAGCATATGACCCTCCCCCAGAATGTCTTATTGACATTTAGAATAACTGCAGTGACAGCCCACCATGGTGCTGCATGTCTTCATGTTGCTACACTGTGGTAAGGCTGTCTCTGAATCAGAAATGTTTACCACAAGGTGTACACCTCACGCATAGCTAGTGGTAATCTTTCTGAACTGGGCCCGTTATCATATTCATAGGATCATAGGATCATAGGAAGTTACTAAGCTATTGGCCCTCAGGCCCTTATAAGCCTAACCAAGGGTTTAGCCCATGTTTAGACAAGTCAGCACCCAGACCCCCTGTCCAGCAGGGACATGGGTGGAATTCCAGAGATGTATTTTCTGTCTCCCATCCAGTTATCCAGGTTGCATTGGAAAATGGACAATGAGGTACTCTGCTTGACATGGAGAAGGAGTCTATTCCACAGATGGAGGAGTCTCTGGGACACAGATCTGTCCCACCAACAAGTTCTATTGATGTCACAGACCAGGTTGAGGTTGCACATGCAGGTTACTCGAGTGGAGCTTGACTTGCGGATACACAGTAGTCCTATCAATGTGGGGTCTGAGATTGCTTGGTATGCCAGACAGAGGTCACCTTTGAGGAGTCTGTATGAAACTGAGTAGAGGGGCAGGGCTTTTAACCTATCTGTGTAGGGAAGATGTTTGAGGCCCTGGATTCTTCTGGTGAGGAACCTCTATAGTCTCTCCAGCTGCTGCATATGTTTTGCAAGGTACATGCCGAAGGGGCATTGAACTCAATAATTAGCCTTACAAAGGAAGAATACAAGGATACTATGACCTTCTTGTCCCTGGATGAGATACCCTTACTTATGAGGTGCACCATTTAGAAAGCTTACCATACAACTGAAGCAACACGGTCATTAAAGGTCAGGTTGCTATCAACCCGGGTGCCCAAATCCCTCATGACTAATTGTATGCTTAGGACATTGTTATTAATGTGATAATATGTGGGGACATCACATTCCCCAAAGGGGATGATGATGCATTTTTTGGCATTCATCTTGAGGCCATGTTTCTGACACCAGTCATTTGTTTGGGTGAGACCCTCTTGGAGGACGTCCACATCACTTGGGAAATTGATGACCATGCCCAGCTTGGAGTCATCTGCAAACTTGGTCAGCCATAACCCATTGATTTTGGCTTGCACCTGAGAGAAGTATATCCCGAATAACAGAGGCCCCAAGACCGATCCCTGGAGTATGCCACTCGTTATGGGTCTACTGCTTGAGGTGGCTTCCCCTATTTTAATTAGGTGGGTTCTAGCAGTGAGCCAGTTTGCTACCCATCTGATAACATATAGATTGATGCCAAGTTGAGAGAGTTTGTCTTCTATGCCCGAGTGGGGAATAGTGTCAAAAGCCTTGGCCAGGTCAAGGTAGGTGGTATGCACCATCGTCCCCTCATCCATGGCTTTGATGACTGTCTCAAAGAAGTCAACCAGATTTAATAGATGTGACCTCCCCTTGACAAAGCCAAGCTGTGTGGGGTTGAGTGTTTGGAGGTTCCCAATGTCTCTGTTAATGAGATCCATGATAATCCATTCCATGGCCTTGCAGATCAGGCTAATTACAGTGATGGGTCTATAATGCAAAGAGATGATAGTGGCTGTCCTCCACTTGGCTAGGGCAAAGCTGGTACTCATGGTTTGCTTGAATAGGGTGTCTAATGGTGCTGTAAGTTCATGCCTTAGTATATGTAGGATGCAGCCTGGCATGTTATCTGGTCCCATGGAAGCTGTATTTTATGTCTTTGAGAGGGCTGTGATGACCTGTTCCCTAGAGATAAGAGGAGGGGCAGGTAATGGGGATGTTCTTATTTATTGATGGGGGGACAGAGGGGTGAAATTTTAACTGAATCTTTCAGTTAGTAGGTTGGCTATAGCTACAGCATTTGTGTATGTGGTGTCCTTACCACCACTTCTGAACAGATCTGGGTGCTTCCTTTGAGACTGCGGACATATGTGAAGAAGGCCTTATGATTGTCTAGTAGATGTAGCCAATTTGGACTCGAAGTTGGCTTTAGAGGATTTCACTAGTGCTCTTATTTGCTTGTTCAGGCTAAGGAGAGAGTGCTTCCAATTGGGCACCTGCTCGCTCCTTCTTTGTCCTGGTCAGCAATTTTTTCCTTTTGTTATATAGTTTATTTATTGCAGATGTCCACCAGACAGGTTTACTCTTCCTTGTGGAGGATGATTTTGTCCTGTCAGGTATTCCTGATTCCATGCATCTATATAAGTGCTCGTATATACTTTGGTGTAGATTTGGACATTGGTGTCAGTTCCAACAGAGGGGGAGGTGAAGCTTTTTATACCATCCTTCAAGAGGTTGTAATCAGCTTTGGAGAAGTTTTTTTGCTTGACCCTAGCTAGAGGGGGTCAGGGAAGATGCTGACTTTGAAAGTGACCGCTTTATGGTCGGATCTTACCAGGGAGGATGATACTGTAGGGGTGCTGCAGTGGTTACTCATGTTGCTTAATACCAAGTCCAAGATATTATCACCTCTTGTGGGGGTATCAACTAGCTTTTCCAAGGCATTTGCATTGATAAAATCAAGGAACCTCTGGGCATTTGCGTTCTGGCATGAGTAGTTTTTCCAATCTCTGACTGGGTAGTTAAACTTGCTCAGGATCAAAGTAAAGGGTTGAATCCTTATAGATTCAAAGATGTCCAGATAAGTGGAGTGGGCATCCTGAGTCAAATTCGGGGGCCAGTAGCAAGCTATTATTTGAATAGGGGTCTTGTCAGTGGTTAACTCCACCTGGAGTGTCTCCTGTGTGTCATACTGTTTGATCAGCCTGGGAATGTGTTTGTCTTTAATATACATTGAAACTCCACCTCCTTTGGCTTTGCTGCCCACAGTTTGGGGTCTGAATGCATGATAGGATGAGTAACCAAGTAAAGCTGGGGTGCTCTCTGCAGCTTTGAACAGGGTTTCTGTGACTGCATAAATGTCAGCATCTTACAGAGTTAAGAATGCTTGCAATGAGTGCAGTTCCATGCTTAGACTTCTAACATTTAGCAGCATAACCTTTAATTTGCATTTTGTTGAAAATTTTATGTTGGTTTTATCAAACTCAGGACTTTTCCTAAAAAAGGCACTATGGGGGAGGCAAGGGCCTTTGCCAGAAGTCTGAAGCCTAAGATGCAGACCATCTCTAGCAAAGCATAGTGGTCTGTCGATCACATCTTCCCAGGCTGTGAGGTACTGGATCCCCCTGGAATGACACCAGAAACTAAGCCAATTGTTAAGGTCAATTATTTTCTGTTTGTATTGAGGCATCATTCTGTTTGACGGTAAAATGCTGCTTAAGGCTAGAGACATACTTGCCTGGGACACATATTCAGCGAGCTCAATCATTTCTCTCTTCATATTAGTGCAGGGAGGTACATCTCAAGTCTTTCTCCTTATCCAGCTTGGTGAGAGGCACATCTGTGTGTTTCACAATGGAATCTCCCATAACTAATATGTTGGGTTTATGGTTAGGCCTTTGTGGTTGCGAGACACAAGTGTGTCGACTATGAGTGGTATGTGGTGTGGAGGGTTGTGGAGTTCTCGTGTGTTTTTGCCTCTGAGGTCTCCTTTGTTTGAGTATGTTTTTGTTGAGAACCTCCACGTATGTGGGTGTGTGTTGTGGTGTAGGTGGTGTTTGAGGTGTAGTGATTGTGTTGATAACCTTCTAAGTGTCAGATATACTGGCTTGTGAGGGAGAGAGCATAGACTCTAGGTTCTTAATGTAACTGCATCTCTCACAAATTGTGTTCTTAGGTTGAAATAGCAGATGGTTGTCCATGTACATGAGGCAGTTGCTACACTGTCTCAGGATGCCCATATCAACCAGGCTGGCAGAGAAATCATAGAAAATTGTCCATCTATATTTGTCAGAATATGAGAGAGAGAGAGAGGCCAGGGAAAGCTAAGGGGTAGGCCTAATACCCAAGTGTTTAGGCCAAAACTAAGAGGCTTAGAATAACACAATTTAAATAGGCTAAAAACAAGCAGTAATAAATGCAGCAGAAAAGATGCAACTGAACACTTTAGAGAACAAGTAGTTAAAAAAGAAGATGAGAGAGAAAACAAAAGAAACAAAAAAAACTAAAAAATGTAAAAGCAGCTGAAATTTAGAGAGAGAAGAACGGAAGAGGAGGGAAAGAAGAGAACTGTGGGAGGCAGCTTTTTTCAAATGTTCTTTCTGTTTCTCTAGAGAAAGTAGAATGAGCTGATGAGACTAGAACTGGGGAGGATGTTCAGATCAGAGAGGCAAAAAGGGCAAGAGCAAGAAAAGCCATAAGTTAACAATAAAAGAAACATGAAGGACATTTGAAGACATATTCAAACAAAATAACATATGAACAGTAATGTATCACTAGACTGAATGATGTTTTTGTCTGGAGTAGAATGACATGAAATGACATGAGGAGAACCCTGGAGGGAAGAAAAAATGACACTAATTTAGGTTATCTTCTGCATGACATAACCTTCCAATTATACAAGTCAAAGTCCCTCTGTACTCATATACTGACTGTTAGTATACTGATGTTTTAAATGTTAGAAATAAATTAGTTCCTAGAGTCAGTGGATAATATTTTTCTAAGTTGCATTAGGATGCTCACTAATAAAGATGTCTGCAATAAAAATCATCTTTAACATGAGTTAATATACACGGTAATATGATCTCTTATCATAAAATGTAAATTACATCTCTGTCATCTCATCTGTTTAAAGTTGTTAACTCTCCATGATGAATGATTCTTCCATGACTCAGAATTGCCAGAATAGTGACCTCCATTAAAATTCAGATTTTTATTGCACATCACATTTATTATACCTTCTATTTTCTTTATTAGTTTAATGTTAATCTTCTACTGTAGTCTCACTCCCATCATATTTCACTTCCATGCCTTACATTATATTATTGGATCTTATTTTCAAAGTTATTAAGATAAAACTGATTATTTCAAAAGCTCGACATACATTTGTGCCTCCCCAAGATTAGTGCAGTGAAGAAAAAGCTGATACATTGCTTAACCCTAGAATTGTTTTGTTTAATTATTAATGTAGGGCTGGAATACTACTAGCTATACATTTCTGGGCAACTTGTTGCTATTAAAAATGTATCATAACTCCTGGTGCCGTTTGCTGAGTTTGTAGATACGGATCTCTATGACTAAGATGATAACTAGCCTTAAGCAGATGTAGACCCTGTATCTCCATAAAATTACATAAGATGAACAAAATTCTTAACTGCAAAGAGAAATAATATCAGTATGACAAAGCACATCAGACTATTCCCCAGAATAAAAACATGGAGTATAAAAGCAATGACGACTTAGACTAATGCAAGGACATTAATACCACAGAAAAGAGCATGCTACAATGAAAACTTTTGGTTAGATTGTACTTCAAGAACTATTGTTTAACAAAATGTACTTTTATTTGTGAGCCAGCTTTTTGAAGTGTGATATGGGATCAGAAACAGTAGAAAAACTGAAGACAGCATGAAACAAATAGAACATATGCACAAGACAACTGTAATGCGACATTAGCATGGGGATGGAACAGAGTAGGCTGTCAATGTACAAATAAAAACAACTTCCAGTCTTGCATATAGATGGGGAGACTAGATGAGCCAAGCAGTTTATACCTGTTGTTTTAGATTCTTTGTGCAGAGTGCACATAAAAATGAAAAGGCTGTGGTACTGATATGTATTATCAATCTAGTGAATGAATAATGCTGCTGATACTGCGGAACACCTTAATATGTCAGTGAAGGCAGTGATCTGCAATGAGTAACACGACCAGAATAGACCCAGAGGACTGACTTAAAGGATTCTTATTCTAGGACTCCAGTGTCAGGAGAACAATGAGTAAGAAGGAATTTACCCAGTCAAGAAATGTTAAACAAACAAGCAAACAAAGTACCTGTCTACAGGTACAGCTAAGAAATAATGCAGGTAGACTGAAATAACACAAGGATGATAACATAGACAACAGAACTAAATATCAGTGACCAGCTGGATACAAGTGAACTACCAAAGAACGTGCAAATCACTAGTCAACAGTATCTTTCTGGGCAGGTAAGAGAATGTAAAACAAGATCAGATATCACCGCCCAGCTTTGCACAAGCAATTTGGGAAAATATGTGAGAAGGAAAGGTAAAATCTATTTGGAGTTTGCATAATGTGAACATCCTGCACAAATCAATAACAAGCTATGTTGATGTTCTTCACTGTTGCAGTCATTACATTTGGGGTAATCTGCTGGCAGGTTGCCCTCAGTCAGCCTGATTAACAAAGTCTTGGGTCCTGCGTCGGTTGCTGTCCTCTCTTCCATGACGTCAGGTTGTCAGGGGTATAAAACATGCATCCAACGCCATTACACCAGTCTTTCTTGCTGTGCGGTGCCCGAAGCAAAAGCAGTTCACAAGTTCTGGTCGGCCGACTCCTGAAATTTTCGTTTTCGAGTTTCAGAACCGAAGTCTTCAACTTAAAACTAAGTACCCCGTTGGGGAAACTTTTTCTTGCTCCATACCGATGTCAGTAAAAGTTAATAATTGCATAACTTGTGGAATGCAAATACCTCACAAAGATTTTAATTCGTACTGTATTCCTTACCTAGGCCCTGACCACGATGTACCTTGCTGTTGGTTTTGTGCTTTATTTAATCAGCGCACTATCCATTGTCGGTACATTTTTGCCTCTAAATATTTCGGTTCTCGGTTTAATTATCCAGAAATGTCATCGGTTAGCCATCCGACTACCAGAATTCCGAAAAAACACAAAAATAAAAACAGAGACAGGCCGCCGAGGTCCAAAACTGCCGATGATGCTTCTCCTAAGCCAGTCGCCAGTTCGCTGGTACTCAGTGAGGCGCTTTCGCAGTCCCTGATACCCTCAACTTTTGATTCGCAGGCCTCTACTGAGACCCATTCGGAGTCCGGTATGCCACGGGATGCTTCATCTATGGAACCCGTGGATGTCTCTACCTTGGATGGGTCCAGAGCCGCTGTGCAGGCCCTGGCTTCTGAGGGTGTATTCAGGCCTACAGACTTGCATATTAAATTGACTCCACCTTCATTACTAGGGCCTAAATCTCGATCTATGTCTAAAAAATGATGCCCAGGTCACATGTTCAGGCCCCTATGCCTAAAAAACAAATGATCAAAATGGCTGAAGATCTAATTACTCTAATCAGGGGTAGTCAAACCCCCCCCCCCCCAAGAGGCCTAGGCCTGAGCTTGATTATGAATCTTCTGATCAGGATTCTGTTTCTTCTGATTCTTCTAATGACCTGGATTTGTCCATACCTACTTATGAGAATTCTGATGCAGAGGATTCCATTCCCTCTGCTTCCCCTCCTGAGGATTTTTCTTTTGGGGAAACTTTACATACCTTAATGTAGCATTTCCACTGGGAAAGTCAGGAATCTTCTGATTCAAAAAGGAGGCTTAGGGATTTCCTTCTTCTACTTCAGCATAGGCCTTTGACTATACCTCCTGTACTAGACATTGTTGATGATGTGTTTTTGGAATCCAGTATGGCTCCTGATTCCCTGCCTCCAGCTCCTAGTAAACCTGACAGATACTACAGGGTTCCTGAGTCTCACAAGTTCCTTTTCAAAAATCCTGTTGCAGATCCAGAAACCATTTCTCAGGGCCCCAGGGGCATTAAGGCTTCTACTGCTAAAAATCCTACCCCTTCTGATAGAGACTCCAGGGTGCTGGATAGATGGGGTAAGAAGGTTTATACTTCTGCAACCTTGGCAATCAGGGCTTTAAACTGCCAATTTCATAAGTTAAAATATCAACAGCATATTATTGGACTGCTTAAACAGAAAATTATGTTGATTCCTGACTGTGTGGAAAATAAAGATTTACAGGATTTATTGTATTCTGCTGAACACAATACAATAAATCCTGTAAATCTTTATTATTCTGCTGAATAACTGCAGTGGTGGTGCTGCGGTAGCGCTGTTGCCTCACAGTAAGACATTGTCCTGTTCAATTCTCAGCTAAAGCGTCTTCTGTGTGGAGACATGCATGAATGGGCGTACCTTTGTTGAAGGTTGTGCATCAGGGCTGGCAATTCGGTACGTAAAAATCTACTGCCAATCATTAGTGGACCGGAGTTCCGCTGTGGCAACCCCTAACCGGGAAAAGCCTAAAGATACAACATTGTATTCTGCTGAACAAGTTGGAAAACATACTTTGCAATGTGGTTTTGATTTTTTAGAGGCCTCCTGCAGGGCTGCTGTTACTGGGTCTGTGCTTAGAAGGCATGCTTGGCTTAAGGAGAAGTCTTTGCCTGATCATGTTAAAGCAAAATTGTTGGATGCTCCTTTAAATCAGGATCACCTGTTTGGCAATAAGGCTGAAGAAGTTCTAAAAAAGATGGAAGATAAAGCTAAATCTATGCAAACTGTTAAAAATTTCTTACAAGTGCAACCTCTAAGATTTAGTAGGCACTGGCCTACTAAGAATTGGTCTTTTCCAGCTCCTTCCAGATCCTCTCAAGCCAAACCCAGACACACCAAAAGCACCAGGTTTCAGTCCCAGGGGACTCTCAGAACTAAGCAATGGGGGGCCTCCACTTCCAAATCTGGAAATAACAAGACACCCCCTATTGTAAACAGTCTCAATGACTTCCTTTTAAAATTACCAAGCACTTACCTTTTAGCTGCCTCTTCATGCAAAGAACTGGGAACTCATAACCCAGGACAAATGAGTTTTAAATATAGTATCCCAGGGATACAGATTTTATTTCCACACATTGCCAACACCAAATGGGTGGCCAGACCTGCCCCCAAATCAGTGGGCAGAGGCTCAATAACAAGTACTTTCCCTCTTAAACATGGGGGCTGTTCAACCAGTACCAGATGAGGAAAAGGGACAACGTTTCTATTCCAGGCTTTTTCTGGTACCCAGAAAAGACAAATCATGGCATCCAACTCTGGACCTGTCTACTCTAAACACCTTTCTGGGCATTCCAAAATTCAAGATGCTGACTCTTCACCAGTTACTTCCTATGCTAGGCAAAGATGCCTGGTTGGCAACTCTAGATTTAAAAGAAGCATACCTGCACATCCCAGTCAGGGAATCTTGCAGAAGATACCTACGCTTCAAAGCAGTATACTTGCATTATCAGTTCTCTGCACTGCCCTTTGGCTTGTCTACTGCACCCAGGGTATTCACAAAGTGCCTGGCTCCAGTTATTGCATTTTGCAGGCAAAGAAATATTCAAATATATCCATACCTGGACGATTGTCTAATTCAGGCAGAAAACCAGGACATACTTCTAAATCATCTGGCGTTTGTAAAAAGGGTTCTAACTTGTCTGGGGTACACCATAAATGAAAACAAATCACAACTGGTACCCTCTCAACAGATTACATTCCTGGGTGCAATCTTGAATACAACTGCCCAGATGGCTTTCCTCACACCAGAGAAGCAAATTAATTTGGTAACTTACTTCAAACAAGCGGCCACAAAAACCCTGCTATCTGCAAGACAAATACTGCAAGCCTTGGGGTTCATGGCCTCCTGTATTCTTCTAATTCTATATGCAAGACTTTATATGAGGAAACTACAGTGGTACTTAAAAAGTCTATGGAGTCAACATTGTCACAGCCTGGAAACAGTGATTCCTATCATACCTTGCCTATGCCTGGAATTCCTATGGTGGGCAGAGGCCTGCCATCAAAACAAGGGACTGCCATTCACACTACCCTTTGCCACCTAAACCCTAACTACAGATGCATCAGACTATGCATGGGGGGCTCATCTGGCAGGGAAGTGCAATCAGGTCAAATGGAGCCCAAATCAAATGCACCTACATATCAATCAAAAAGAAATATTAGCTGTACAGAATGCTCTGACAGCCTTCAAGGACTACATTCTTCCAGGACAACTAATGGTAAAGATGGACAACACCACAGTTATGTGGTACATAAACAAGCAGGGGGTACACATTCTTACCCCCTCTGCAGACTAGCCATGGCATTGTGGAACACAGCCTTGAGCTACCAAGTGCACCTACAAGCTCAATTCCTGCCAGGAAAATTGAATACAGTGGCAGATGGACTAAGCAGAAATCTCATGGACCCACACGAGTGGAAACTGGAACCACGGATTTTCAACATGTTGACAAGCAAATGGGGGAGTCCAGACATAGATCTATTTGCCTCCCCCCAGAACTACCAGTTGGACAAGTTTTGCACAAGGACTCCCCACAAAGAAGCCTGGAAAGTGGATGCTCTGTCCTTCAGCTGGAAAAACCTATCAGTCTACACCTTTCCCCCTCTGCCTCTGCGATCCAAAGTTCTGCTAAAAGTCAAACAGGACAAACTAAGAATGATTTTGATTGCTCAAGACTGGCCACGCCAACACTGGTACCCACTCCTGCGCAGTGTGTTGCAAATATCTCCATGGCACCTGCCTCAGACCCCATCCTTGCTGTTTCAGCAGGAGAATCAAATTCTTCACCCTCAGCTTCCAACATTGAACCTTACAGCCTGGCTAATCACTTAAATTCTCCCTTATCAGCCCTCAGCAAACCTGTGATGGATGTCATCTTGGAGGCGAGAAGACCTAGTACTAGAAAATCTTACGCTGACAAATATAAAAGATCCTGTGCCTGGAACCTGTCTTTAGGGATAAGCACAGCAGCACCCAATTTACCTCAGATTTTGCAATACTTAACTGAGATGCTTCACAAGGGCCTGTCTTTTTCCTCTATTAAAATCCTCGCTTCAGCTATTTCAGCTCAGTATAACACAGAACCACCCCTTTTCTCTCATCGCCTGCTCAAGCAGTATCTCAGAGGAGCAAAGAACTTGAGACCACCCAAAGAGAGCTCCTACCCCTGCCTGGGACCTTAACTTTGTTTTGGAGAAGCTCATTCTACCTACTTTTGAGCCAGCTGCTACTGCAGACTTAAAATTTCTTTCTTGGAAAACAGCCTTCCTTTTACCAATCACGTCAGCTAGAAGGATATCTAAATTACAGGCCCTTATGGCAGTGGAGCCTTTCATCATCTTTCATGTGGACAGGTTATCTCTGAGGACCAATCCATCCTTCATGCCCAAGGTGGTTTCCAGTGTGGCTCTTAATCAGGTAATTCATTTGCCAACTTTCTTTCCCAATCCACAGAACAAAGGGGAATGGATTCTGCATTCCTTGGATGTGCGCAGACAACTTACATTCTACTTGGACAAGACTAAATCTTGAAGAAAATCTGAACAATTGCTGGTAGCATTTGCTGCAGGGGCAGAGGGGAAGGCTATTTCAAAACAAACCATCTCTAAAGGGATAAGCCATTGCATTAATTTCTGCTATAAGCACCATGGAAAACCTATCCCCCAGGGGATCAGATCTCACTCCACCAGGGCTGCATCTACTTCTGCAGCCTTTCTCAGAGGTGTTCCTACCAGGGATATTATAGAAGCTGCTACTTGGAGTTCTGTACATACTTTCACCAAGCATTATCATTTACCAATTTTCTCTAAATCCAGAGCTGGCTTTGCCACTGCTGTCTTGCAGGGCCTTATAGCTGACCCTAATGCTGTATAACTCCTCCTCCCAACCATAGCTTTGGGAATCTACCCAAATATAATGACTGCAACAGTGAAACACGAAGAACATAGTACAGTTGCGTATACTTACCATAAATGTAGATGTTCGAGTGTATTCACTGTTGCAGTCCTGGTTACCCTCCCTCCAGCCCCCTACTTTTCTCTGGCTATACATCTACTTTCTTTTACTATGCTTAAAAGCCTTTTTGGTGTATTTGCTTTTGGTTGGAGGTATATTTTTGTGTTTTTAATTTTATTTGCTCCCCATTGGGGGGCATCTGACATCTGGGTCAAGAAAAACTGATGTAATGGCGTCAGATGCATGTTTTATACTCCTGATGACCTGACATCATGGAAGAAGGGACAGCAACTGATGCAGGACCCAAGACTTTGTTAATCAGGCCGACTGAGGGCAACCTGCCAGCAGATTACCCCAAATGTAATGACTGCAACAGTGAATACACTCGAACATCTACAGTTATGGTGAGTGTACACAACTGTACTTTTCACTGCTGCTGCTGTTTCTGCTGCAGTTTAAACCTGCCAGCTACAGCTTCATCAGCTTGAATGCACCCATAAAGACTTTTAAAGTAATAAGTAAAAAGTCATTGGTATTCATAAGCCATGTAGCTATAACACTGGTGTGTCCTTAATGAGTCATTTGCATATATCCCATGGACCCCTATTACAGGAGGTTTAAAGTATTACACAGTGAATGCTCTAGCTTGGCTGCATTTTTCTTGCAGTTTTTATAGAGCTGGTATTTCTTTTTTTTACTGATTTTTTTTTATTTTTCAAATACAGTTGAATAAATTCCATAGTATTTGTATATAACATCTTAAATAACTATGCACACTATTTACATCAGCCTGACACTATAACAGAGCTCAATGTATACAATTACTTTATAGGTATAACAATCCAGTTATCAGAGTGTGTCTGTTCAGTTATTTTAAAGTGTCAATCAATGAAAAGACTGCTTTCCATGGATTGTTAATAAATGGCTTAGGATGAATCCTTAATTCTTTAATTTTAATTTCCAACAATGCTGTGGTCTTCAGTAGGCTGTAGAAGTCTTCCAACGTTGGTATTGTGTTTGTATTCCATCTTCTTGTTATACACTTCCTTGAGATTGCAAGTATTGTCCAAACTAGATGCATATTTGACTCATTCAAATGAGGACCTCCGTACACATTTAATAATACTAGAGCTTTAGATAAGTTAAACAATTCATTAAATAAAGCTTGTAAAAAGTTTTTAATACCATTCCAAAATGACTTAACTTTAACACAGTCAAAAAAATGTGATTCCAATCTGCATTGTGTATTTGCTCACACCTCCAACATATTCCCTTTGTGGAAGAATTAATTTTAGTAATTCTATCTGGAGTTAAGAATGCTCTGTGCAAGCCTTTCCAATTAAAAACTTTCCAGTATTGTGTAAAGGATGTATGTTTTATTGATAATAACATATTTGATTTAATTTTTTCAGTTAGCTGTAATGACTGTCCTTTTGTTATATAATTCCAATATGAAGATTTGGGTGTTGTTTTATAATTTATCAATATCTTTTAAATTTTTGAAATACTATTTCCCATGTCATAATCATTATATATAATTTTATATAGGTATTTCATAAGTTTAGGTATTTTTTAAATGAGGAATTACTAATTATGCTGCATAAATCTTGCAAATATGTCAGAATGCTTTACATAGTTAGCCAATCTTGTTGTGCAATTTTATATGTTGTTTCTATTGTTTGCATTACCAGAACTTTCAGTTCTTTGATACATTAAAACCAACACTGTTCCCAGTAATCAATTATTTTTCTGTATATTTTATGTGGATAGCTTTTTGTAACCATGAATGGTGTTAAAAAGATCAAACCAGATTTTTAAAACTATATTTGCATTAATAATTTTCCTAAATGAGTCAATGTAATAATTAATCATATGGGTTTTAGTGGGCTTAGTTATGTTATATTGCATACTTATACATAATATGTGCCATGGAAAATTGTTTTTATCTATTATTTGAAAAATTTTTTTGTAAATGAAATTAATTTATTGATATTACAGTTAGTAATTATTTCCAATTTGCAGAATAATTTGGACCTATCCAATCTGAGATTGTTTTAGATATTGATGCTTTTATATATGTTTCTATATCAGAAAAGTTTAATCCTCCCTGCTTCCATGGTGTGATATGATGTATTAAAGCTATTCTGTTTTTTTTTGGGAAAACATAAAAATGTTATTAGGCATGCGTTTATTTCTTTAAGTATATTCCTTTCTGGTAACAGTTGCATTGCCAACACTGTATATAGAATCTTGTCTAGTAAAGCCATTTTTATTAACTGTAGTCTATCTTCAAATGTTAATATTATTTTATTCCACTTTTCCACAGAGATTTTAATTGTATTGATGATATTATTGTAGTTTTTGAGACTAATTCATTATTATCCTTGCATAACTCAATTCCTAGATATTTTAATGTAGATTATTGTTTCCCTATAATGTGATTCCTCTTTGCCTGCAATTCTTTTTTATTTAAAAATAAAAATTTTGATTTTGATTTATTGAAATTATGTCCTAAAGTCCTGTAAAATGTGTCAAAATATCCAATTCTTCTAATGTCTCTTTTGTATTGGATAATGTTAATAATATGTCATCAGCAAAGAGCATTAGTTTAGAATTTTACTGTTCAAAACCATCTATACCTTTGATTTGTTTGTATTGTTATGTATTGAATCTGCCAATATTTCAGTAGCCAAAGCAAATAGAATCTGTGACATGAGACATCCTTGTTTAGTACCCTTTGTTATATGTATAAATTCAGAGGTGAAAGGACCTAGTTTAACATAAGCTAAATTATTTGTATATATATTATTTAGTAGATTAACAAAGGAAGGAGGAAATTCAAATAACACCAGAATTTTGAATAAATAGTCCCAATTTATGGAATCAAAAGCTTTCTCTTTATCTAAGTCAATTATGAGTGTTTCTTTATTTTCTTTATTAATATAATCTATTAGAGAAATTATCCATTTAATATTGTCATGCTTGTGTCTATAATATATAAATCTAGTTTGATCATTATTTATTGTTTTGGATAGTGGTATTTTCATTCTGTTAGTTAATATTGTCATAAATATCTTATAGTCATTATTTAATAATGATATAGGTCTATATGAGGTACAGAGGTTTGGGGATTTGTTTTCTTTTAGGATTGGTGGGATTAAGGAATACCTGCAAGAGGATGGTATTAAAGCTTGTGACTGAATTTATAATAGAGTGTTATGGAATAGGGATAGTATCTTTGAAGGAAAATGTTATATATGTCCATAATTATGCCATCTATACCTGGAGCTTTATTGTTTTTACCCTCTTTTATTGTATCTGTAATTTCTTTGTAGTATATGGGTGCTTGCAGATCTAGTTTTATTTTTTCTGGTATTTTTTTATATTAGAACATTTTTCATCTAGATTTAATTGATCAATATGTATATTTTCTTTTTGTAAATGTTCCACATAGTGATTTCTATAGGCATCAAGAATGTCACCTATATCCAAAACATTTCCCCTTTCTTTTCATAGAAGATACTTTTAATGTTATTAGCTTTTGATTGCATTTTGATTCTTGTGGATAATTTATGTAGATATTTGGGAGAAGTGGCAAAGGTATTAATTTTTAGTTTTTCTAAAGCTAAACAAGTTTTAAATGTTACAATTTTGTTGTATTTATTGTTTAATAAATCTACTTTCTTTTCCATCTCTAAATGATTTTGATTTTTTTCAGTTTTTACTGGCAAAAGTTTGGATTATAGCTCTAATAATTCAGATTCCCATTCTCTGATTTTTTTATACCAAGTTAGGGTTTTACCATATATGTAAGCTTTTAATGAGTCCCATATCATTATTTTATTTATCTCTGTGGTGTAATTAATATCTAAGAAGAACTGTAATTCAGATAATAACCAAGGTTTGAACCCTTTAATTTTAATTATATATGCTGGAATTCTGGAGTTAAAGATTAATGGTTTGTGCCTATTTTGAAGTTTTAGTATCAATGAATTGTGGTCTGAAAAGGGGCAGGGAGTGATTGAGAAGTTAATGATTTTAGAGTTTAAGTCATGGGCAGCAAATATTTTATCTTTTTCTATTCTAGTTTGGGTACCAAATCTGTGATCTTGATGGGAAAACAACAAAGATTTATCTTCTTTAAATTTGAAAGTATCTGCAAGATTAAATGATCCTACCCACTTGTTTAAAGCTTTTGATACAGCAGATGTACGCAGCGGTCTTTTATTTGTATTTTCAGAAATATCAAATATACAGTTAAAATCTCCTCCTAATATTAAGTTGCCTTTATAATTATTGGAAATGAAATCCAAGTGTTTTTTAACAGTTCCTGATCCAATGTCTGGGAATCAGTATAGATTGGCTAGGGTCCATATTCTGTTATTGTATTTAACTATTACTAATGCCATAAGGCCTTCTTTATCTTCATACTTATAAATGATTTCTAGGTTAATAACATTTGTTTTCCATAAAATTGTTACCCCTTTTGTCTTTGTTGTAAAAGTGGATTGCGCCAATATCATATATTCCTTAGGATTCCACTTGTAATTGTCATTTGTTTTGAAATTAGTTTCTTGAAGGAAGGCAATTTGTGATTTATTCAGTTTTAAATATTTCAGTAGACTTGATGTCTTGCTAGGATTGTTTAAGCCATTGATATTTAAAGATATAAAGCTAAATGCATCTTATGTTATTTAGACTATGTATTTTTTGTTTTATTGTGACTATTAAACATTTTCCTCTGATAACTATAAAGTATATGTTTGAGCTTTTAAAGGAAATTATCAGTTTTATACTTTGAGTGTTTACCAATAAAGTAATGTTTTGGTCAGGCATACTAAAATATTTTTGTGAAATGACAAATTTAAATTAATAAATGTTAACAAAACTAAGATCTGCACTAGCCATGGAATGAAAATCATTCCTAATCTGATAGATAAACATAAGTCCATCAGATTATCACTCATACCTTGACAATCCAAAACATCTGAGATCCATGAATTTAATTATCATATGGAGAATATTTGTAGTAGGAATAAGGAATACTTATATTATTTTGAACATATATAGTACTATTGTAGATTAGACAGAATTCTAATACAATTTAAATGTTTACTTATTGTATAAGTAATTAATATTTACATAAAATATAGATGATGACAAGCAATTCAAGCATAGTAAAGTAGGATGTATCATATATAAAACCTCAGTAAATGATTATAGCACACAGTTATTTAACATATTCACCCTTATTGATGAAGTCTTTCAAAACTTATTACTTAATATAAATAGATGGTAATAATAGTTATACCAAATGTTTATAATACAATGTATTTTACTGGATATATCAGACATTATATTTTGTTGTTTGCCAGCATTTAAGTAATCACTTTGTTTGTTGATAACTTACTTAAAGCATCGTTTGTTTTATATAAACATTGATGAAAGTTAGTGCATTTTAGTTATCAGTACATCCCTCGTCCCCCCATTTCCTACACAAAAAGATTTTCATATCTGGCATTTCTTATTATAAAATGAGAGTGAAATTATCCTCCAGATTCAGTATCCTTCCATGCAGGACTAGTTTAGCCCTGCACGGAAGCAGCCGTTTAGTAGCAGGATGGCAGAGTGTCATGCATATTAATGAAGGTGTGCTGCCTGAGCTCCTAAAGAGACACAGAGCATGTATGAGTGCAGGGGGCGTGTCTGAGAGCAGAGCTCTCAGAATATACACGCCCCTGCAATCAAGAACAGCAGTGTATGAATAAGAATGAACGAAACCGCTCATAGGTGTTTGCATACCCCCAGCAACATCCCCCCAAGCTTACAAGAGCAATAGTTAAAACATCAAATTCAAAGAAGTTGTTTTTTCTATGAACCAGATTAAATTTAACCATAGGTGCGTGGGTTTGCCCATCACTTAGCTATGACTAATGCAGCTTAAATGGCACAAGAGGATAAAAACCAAGATATATGCAAATGAAGCAGTACAACAATAGTGCAGTGGGCAGAGCATTTTCCTATGAGCAGTCATTCTCTTCTCGAGTCCCACTCCAGTACATTCCATTTTCCATGTCAAATCACATTATGACCAATTGCTTTCATTGCATAACCTACTAAATAACATATATTTGTGAACTGGAGTACTGCATTAAATGCAGATGTGAGGTGTCATTGCCATAATGTTGTAAAGTTCACAGATAATCACAAGTGCCCCATACAGTATATGTACACAGGAATCAGGGATACAAATGTAAGGTAAAATGTGTAATGGATAATAAATCCATACAGTTGCCAAATCCACCACCTTCCCAAGAATCATTTGACATTACTGTCTAAATTAGTGTGGTGGTTAGAGGAAGTTGGAATGACAGCTTGCTCTGCCATAAGACAGCTTGCTGTCTACTGTTTAGGTAGGAGTGAAACCATTGTATTGTGTGTTGGTCTAAACCGATGGTTTGTAGAGTATTGAGCAGTAGCTGATGGTTGACCATATCGAAAGCTTTTGAGAGATCTAGGAAGAGTGCTGAAGATAGTTTGTTGTTGTTATGATGAAGACTGATGACATTAAAGAAAGATAGAAGAGCTGTGGTGGTACTGTGGAATGGCCTAAAGCCGTGCTGAGAGTCAGCGAGCTTTCCGTTTTGAATAAGAAAGTGCATGATTTGTTTGCGTATGCATCTTTCCATGATTTTAGTTAGTGGGAAAGAATGGCTATAGGTCTAAACTTAGATAATTCTGTGAAACTTCCTCCTTTATGGAGAGGTATAACATGTGATATTTTCCATATTGCTGGGATGGATCCTTCTGAGATGGATCGGTTAATCAGAATAGAAATGGGAAGTGCTATGGCATCAACTGCTTTTTGAAGATATTCAGCTGGGAGGTGGTCGGCAGCTAGTGTAGTAGATTTTAGCTTTTTGAGTAAGGTCTGGATCAGGTTGGTAGGTACAGTTTGAAAGGTAAAGGTGGGTTGGGTGCTGGGTGGATCAGGACTAGATGTGCCAGAGCTGGTGTTTGTGTCAGATGGAGTGAGATGGGTAGCTAGAGACTGGATAGTTTCAGTAAAGAAGGAGTTGAAGCTGTTTGCAATTTCTACAGGGGCTTTATCAAGGGCAGTTGATGGGGTAGGAGTGATGGAACGGCCTGGGTGGAGAAGATTGTTAATACCAGCCCAGAACATTTGAGGTTTGAGCTGATATTTTTGTTGTAGGTGGATGTAGTGATTTTTTTTGTCTAGAATGACAGATTTTTTGGTCTGGGTCCTTAGCTGCTGGTATCTTACTTGGTCCATAGGGGCTTTGGTAACATGCCACCTGGCCCAGGCGTTGTTTCTTGGTTTAATTTTGTTTTTTGTTTCTTTAGATAGCCATGGTGCAACTGTGGCTTTTACACAGATGGTACGGGTAGCAGCATGGTGGTTAAGGATAGCCAGAAATCTGGTAATGAAGTATTCAACTGCTTCTTGTAATGGGAGTTGTTTCAAGACATTCCAATTACATGCTTTGAGTTCATTTTGGAAGCTGTCAAAGTTAAAGTTCCTGACATTTCTTATAGCTTTGTACGTGGGCTTGTTGAGAATATCGGCTTTGAACCTAATAATATAGGTAAGGCAGTGATCACTTAGATCATCGGGTAATGTACCTGACTTATACTTTTGGAGGTGGCTGTTAATAAGTATTCAATCAAGGATACTATCTTTGACTCTAAATAAACAGCCTTTGTAGGTCTGGAACCCAGGACCCTGTACACAACAGTCACAGTAGTTAACCACTAAGCCATCACAGCAGTACATAAGATTGAGGTATCATCAAACAGATCCACACTATAGGAAATACAAACTGAACATGTGAAAGGAATCTAAATACAGTTTTATGTTGTATAACCGACTACAGGACATAAATATGTGAACTGGAGTACTGCCTTAAGCCCAGATGTGAGGTGTCATTGTAATAAAGTGTTGAAATCCCCTAGTAAACACAAGGACCCCATACAGTGTATGTACACATGAATCATGGATACCAAACACATATATATCATGTAATGAATAATAAATCAATGCCACAATGCAAATATAATGCAAAATAAATATTAAGCAATGCTAAGCATTGCACAACCCAGCTTAGTAGGTGTAAGCAATGTGTAGGCCAGCTAACTCAGTCTGCCCAGTGGTATACCCCTTTAATTGATGCCAACCTTAGGTAAGCAGGATTGCCAATAGCTTAGCATTTTCAAAACTGTCCAATCATGGCAAAGTGCAGGAAACTGGCCCTATTTAAACTCAACAGGTGGGAATACATCTCATAACTGGTTGTAGCTTCCCCTTGTAGACACTATGTCTGGAATGGGAGAGGGTGTCCGCTTTCAGGTGCAGCACTGGGGCATCCAGGAGTCCAGAGTCATGGCAGGACTCCTAGTGAAAGACCATGACCAGAGACTGCTGCAGGGCCAGTAACAGTGTTCCCAATACAAAGCGGAAGCCTAGGACCGTCTCGCCTGTGACCTCATCAGTGTCACTGGTATACCCCGAACTAGTGAGCAGGTCAGGCATCACTATGCCAACCTGAAGTGGAGAAAGGGGGATCTCTTGGATCAGTGGATCCAAGAGGCTAGGAGGACAGGGGATGTCCCAGCTGTGTGTAAGTATCAGTCTACTACCTGTTCAATAATTACCAGCACATGTATATTATGGCTAGGTATGCCTAAATATTCCTCTTATGTCTTTCACAGTGGCAGGTGAGCAGGCTGCGAACCAGGAAACCCATGGTTGTAGACTTTAGCGGTTGTAACATGAGGCAGGTTAGTAATACTCTTGCATGTACTGTCATAGTAAATAAATCTAAAAGTAGTAGTAAGTTAATTGCCTGTATAAAACCTGTACTGTTTAAGGCATGTACTGCATACACCAGAGAATAGAGCAGGAAGAGTCTCATATAGGTTGTATGTAAATAAAAGCATAATAGCTTCACAATTAAGGCCTAACTGTTGGACTGCATTTGTTCACTGTGGTATCATATGGTAATGTAGAGTTGCAATCACTTAATAGTACTGTTGTAGTAAGCACTGTTACCCACACTGTGCTACATAAATAAATTGTGTAGGAATGTTTGTATATGACTGTTGTAATACCAAGAGGTCAAATAGTACAACTGAGAGAGACTTAGACAGAAACACTGTAAAGACAAACAACAAAATCCAAATAGCACACTCAACTGCAATGTGATCTGTTGTATTTTTTTTGCACTCACAGCCATGGTTCGAATCCTGGGAGGGGTAGTAGGCTGTATGCAGAATCATACCCCACAAGTGTACAGAAATGTCCAGAATATCCAATAAATTGGCACATTGCTGCTACCTGTCACCCTGTCCCCCTAGCAAATCAGTTGGATGATCCCAGACGTGTCACCCTGTCCCCTTGGTAAATCAGTGGGATGATCCTAGACATTTAGGCAGTAAACAAGACATACAACTGATTGTCAGACATCTATAACAACAAACCTCTCACTCTAGCAACCCCCTAAAATGTTATGAAAGTAAGTAGCAAAGTATGTCCCATCTTCTCCCCCATGTTGTCAAGCTGTGACCAGAGTGTGTACAGTAACAGAGTGAGACTTACATGCATAATACTAATGTGGAAACTGGTAATTTGTGTGGCAACATGTAGACAGTGCTAACAAACATTGCTCCCACAGGTCTGTCAGATATGAACACTGTGCCTATAAATAAAAGATTGATATCCTGTACTGGTACTGTTTACTCTGGTATTGTGTGGCATTGTTAGTGTTGCAGTTGCTCAGAATAATAAGGTATTACTCATCACTGTCACCCCCACTGTACTACATAATACAACTGTCTAGGAAATCCTGTATAAGAGTGTTGTAATTACAAGGTCAGAATGTAAAACCACAGGAAAATTATAGACAGAAATCAGACAAGAGATACACAACAATACCTATATAGCACACTCAACTGTGATGGACGGTGTTTTATTTTTAGCAGACACAGCCATGGTTTGAATCCTGGGAGTGGTAGTAAGCTGTATGCAGAATCATACCCCACAAGTGTACAGAAATGTCCAGAATGTCCAGTTATTCAGCCCATATCTGCTGGCTGTTACCCTCCCCCTGCCATATCAGTGTGCTAATTTCTGACATGTAGGCAGCATTTCATGTCATATAACTGACTGTCAGACCTGTATATGTTTGGAAAATGTCAAATAAAACAAACCTGTCATTGTATAAGTCACTAAATGTTTAGGCAATAATCGAAATATGTCCAGGTTCACCTGCATGTGGTGAAGACATGCCCAGAGTGTATGCAAAAAGAGATGGACAGGTATGTGCATAACATCAACCTTTAATCTGGTAGTATGTGTAGAACCAGTTAAGTGGTGTTAACAAACAATAAACCAGGTAAGAGGTGTATACTGCAGGTAAAACCAGTTAATGTATATAGTTGTCAACAGCCATACCACTGTCCAAACTAAGGCAATAGGGTAGTGTACTATTACCTGTAAGGTACAGATCACAACACTGACTAGGAAAGTAATGCAAACTACAGGAATATACTAAATGATAATTGACATATTTCTGTCCCCACTACCATATCTGCAACAATAAACTAAATACACAACTCAATTGGTATGTGCTGACTTAACTCTACTGTTGGGACATATGTCCTATTGTTTGATAATTATTTAAATTCATTGCTATGCATGTGCTATGCTGAAATACTCCCACATTGGTGGCATGCTACCATCAATGTACCTGCATGTTGTTGTAATGACCACTGTGGTCCCATATATGCATGTGCTCTGTTTGCTATGCAGCTGTTCCATATCTGGTGTTTGTATTAATGGGAATATCTATGCATGCTGTTATACCTAATCCTGGAATGTTTTGACTATTACTAACCCACATATGTTGATAAAATTTAAACACCATAGCATGTTTGGGAAGGCTGGTCCCGGCAGACCCACCTGTCCCACCTCAGCTGGCCATGGCATCGGGCACCAGCACATCTGGGGCCCAACCCAAGATCTCCTTGTCTGTTGGTCCTGAACCACCTTCGGGTGGAACTGCCTTAGGGGATTGGGCTTGGCCTCCTCTGGGAGCAGGCACGGACTGTCACCTGTCACCATGTCCAGGGCGTGGTGTGTAGCAAGCTCTGCAGGGAGTTCAGAGATCTGCTATGCCAGGTTGAGGGCCACGAGTCCCAACTAGAGGCTTGGAATGGCCCTCCTACTCAGCCCCCAGCACAGCCACCTTTGGGGCTGTGAAGTTGCAGTGGTGACTGCCCATGGGTGGGGACCTCAGTCCCACTGTTTCCACTAGGGGCTCATGGGCTTCTGATTTCCAAACTCCCCTCCCCATATATAGCTGTCCATTTCACACACGTGTCTACTGGACACGTAATGTGGTCTAACTGGCTTCAAAACATTTTATTGTTGTCCTTACCCCTATCTCAGGGGTTTGAATGTCCAAATCTATCTCCAAATTCAGTGTATATGCACAGCTGTTGCTATAGAAGAAATGGGCAGGTAAGGACCTTCCATACGCCCATCCTGCACTTCCCTAGCTATTTTCCCTACTGTCTTTCCCTGTTTGTGCCACTTTTTCACCACTTTCCTATCAACCCTTTTTCTTTTCTTTTAAAGAAATTAGCATAGGGGTAAGTGGGTGTAAGCACTTTTAAGCAGCAGTAAGTGGGTTTAAGGTTGTTTGCGTGGGGGTAAGCAATGCCTACACAGGTTAAGCAATTGAGAAGCTTAATCAGTCTACGAAACTGTAACCGGAAGTCAGCAGTGCTTACCTACACGCAAACCTGCGCAAGCCTGCTTACAACTGCTTAAAAGTTACTTAATCACTCTGTATCCAATGGCCCTTGTTCTGCCCAGCAACAAAATAAACAGCCTCTGCAAGGCTCGAACCCAGGACCCTGCACACCATAGCGATTTACCACTAAGCCATGTCAGATATACATAACCCTAATGTTTTCACAAACATATCATCCAGCACAGTCATTCAACAGTACAGAAAATGTATTTAAACATGTAGATGTATATATTTATTTATGTATGTATTTATTTTACATGTGTTAACTGTATTAGTCTGGCTGAGCTTTTGGCTCATTTTTGGCAGAGACCCAGGGAGAAAAGCTCCTCGGTGAATAAAATGTAACAAAGTCCCATTACAGTCAGCAAAAAAGTTACTATCAGGTTACAAAAGGACATGCGTGTCCATATAGGTTCATAGGTTCATAGGTAGGTACTAGGCTATCTGCCCAAAGGCATTTATAAGCCAAGCCAGAATGTGTTGGCTTTTGCCACCCCCTTAGATTAGTTCCATGTGCCTCTGTCTAGCAGAGCCATTGAAGTAATCCCTGAGGTAAACTTTCTGTTTCCCATCCAGTCGTCAAGGTTTCTCTTGAAGAGGGTTAGCGAAAGCTCTGCCTAATGTAGATTGGAATCTTGTTCCAGAGCATAGGAAGTCTCTGGGACAGGAATCTATCCCTCCAGAACATCCTATTTATTGTTGTGGTGAGGTTTAGATCCCTTGAGCATGTGGCTTGAGGGGATATGTTTTTCTTTAGGTGGAGCATGTCCATCAATCCTGGGTTGGACATGGCCTTGTATGTCAGGCAGAGATCACCTCTGAGTAGGTGGTATGCAACTGAGTACAGCTGGAGTTTCTTCAGTCGAGCTGCATAGGGCATCTGCTTGAGGCCAGTGATCCTTTTGGTGAGGTACTTCTGTGGTCTTTCCAGTTGTTGCAGGTGTCTTGTATGGTACATCCCAAATGGGGCATTGTACTCCATGATGGTCTGATGAGTGATGCATAGAGGGGCCCAATGAACTCCTTTGGTCTGAATGCAAACCTTTTGTAAATAGGTGGGCCACATAGAAGGATTTTCTAACCACTTCAGCACTAACTTGAAAACTGATTTCTGTGATTTAAAAAGCTCGTTTCAGCTACATATTGTAAATATTTTACAGCCTGCACTTTAACAAAGTCATTTTTGTGTTTAAATTTCCTGTTGTTGTAGGCTACACACTCAAGTGTGATAGCCATTTCTCTGCATTTAAAGTGTTTTTTTTATTGTATCTGCTTTATTTTCTGAAAAAAAAAAACAAAACAAAAAAAATACTTGTATTCCCGCCTTTCTAAGCTAGTTTAGCCCAGTTTTCAGGTTCCTGCTGAATTCAGGGCTGTGTTACAAGTCTCTGTGTTTGCCCATACCTTACTTGGATAGAAGGAAGTTTCTCTGTTCACTGTGAGAGAGGGAGCTTTGAGCAGCCCATCTGTCCCTGGAGGAGTGGTTTCAGCCCAGAAATTAGTAGTTTATTGGCCAGTTTGAGCTAATTTCTATCTCTTTCATTTCCCTGCTATAAAATCTGCATTTGCGTGGTTTTGCACACCAGGCAGCACCGGTTAGCTAGGGCATAACTATTCCCGGCTCCACAAAGTCAACTCCTCAATTTTTCCCTTGGAACTAGACAAACTTTCAACTTAAGCACTAAAATCATTCACTTCTCATCCTGGCACTTGCCCAAAACTCATAGCAAGCACTAATAAACCTTGGCACTAGACCCCCCTATACTGTAGAGAAGGACAAGGCTCTTTATTCAACCTTACCAGCCAGTCAGTAAAACAGTTCACTGTACCTATCCAGGCATGTCCAAAGGGCAGTTTCAGGTGTACTCTCCAGTCCAACTGGTGAATCTGGGCATTTTGAGGCAATGTTACAATTGCCTCATGTACACAGACAATCCTCTCCTCTTTCCACCAAACACTAATACATGCGAGAGATGCAATTATACAGCCAAATTGGAGGCTAAGCTGTCTCAACCCAAGACTGGACCAGGCAGTCAAGAGGAGAAGGGAATTACTTGCATCACACCATCAGTCTCACATAGACCTATGAAACCAGCACTGGCAAAAAACACACATAAATACACAAAAACATACTCAGAGGCTCTAAATAAAAATCTGCAAAAGCAACAGAGACCTCCAAAGCAGACATCCAAGCAACCTCCACCCCCCAACACAAACCAGGAAACACATAATTCACAAAACCAGTGTGCCACACAATCACAACCCTTAAGGCAAAATAACATACCCAACACACTAGTAATAGGTGACATTATTGTCGGGCACACTGACGTCCCACTCACTAGGATGAACAAGGAGAAGGTTACTGTTAGTTGCCTGTCAGGTGCCAGGATCTGCAACATAACACAAGCACTCAGGTCACTTCAAAACAAGTACAAATATGACTCTGTCATTGTCCATGTTGGTGTGAATGACCTGAGCCCTACCTCCCTGGACTACATGAAAAGAGACATGGAGGAGCTCTCTGATCAAGTAGCCCAGGCCGGTATGACCCTGACCCTGAGTAGCATCCTGCCCTCACCACGAATGATACCACAGTATAGAGAAAAAATATATCAATTTCAGTAATTGGCTAAGTTTCTGGTGTCATTCAAAGGGGATCAAATGTCTGTCAGCCTGGGATGACGTTGCTTGACAAGCCATGCTGTTGTGCTTGAGACGGCTTGCACCTGCCACCCTTAGGCTTTTGAATACTGGCCAAGGCTCTTGTCACCCCCATAGTGCCTTTTTTTAGGCAAGGCTCAAAAGACAAACCCACCACCGTAAATAGCACAAGTAACAAAAAACTGAGGGTACTGCTGCTCAATGCCAGAAGTCTAAACCTCAAAATGCATGCACTCGAGGCACTTCTCAGTATGGAAAAAATCAATATATGTGTGCAGAAACAGAAGCCTGGTTTAAGGCTCCAGAGAGCAGTCCAGCACTACCAGGCTACAACTCATACCATACATTTCGGCCACAAAAGGCGGGGGAGTATCCATATTCATCAAGGATACCCACACCTCCAGGTTAGTGGCACAACACAGTGCTTCAGAGATCATCCACGTGCAACTAACAATGGGCAAAACTGCTATTCAAATTGTAGCTTGCCCCCACTCTGTATTCCTAGAAACACTGGGAAACATAAAAGACCTACCAAACACCCTGATATTGGGTGATTTCAATTATCCAAACATTAACTGGGAGAACTACTCAAGTACGAACTCCTTGCCCAACATTTCTTAGAATTTATAAACTCAAACACACTGGATCAACTGATCAACACCCCCACCAGAGGTGACAACATATTGGACCTGGTCATCACCAACATGGGCAAAAAATGTTCCACACTGGAGGTCAACCCCTCGCTGGTTAGATCTGACCATAAACTAATCACTCTGGATATCCACATTCCGCCACCACCCCCGGTCAAAGAAACCACCATGAAAAACTTTTCAAAAGCAAACTTCATGTTACTTAAAACCGAGGTGGGAAGTTTCAAAGCCCCCATGCTAAAGGATAATACTGTCCAAGCTGCAAAATCCTTTACTAATGCACTCTATGGGCACCTACAAAAATGCATGGATCATGCTATCCCAAACAAAACCAAGACTAACTCCTTCAAGAAAAGGAAACCAGTCTGGTGGACCTCTGCCATAAACAAGCTATACAATAGAAGAAGGAAACTAGTACAGAAAAGAGTAAAATCCCAAGAAGGGAAGACATCCAAGATCAGTATCAGCAAGAAACTACGTTACCTCATAAAATCATCCAAGGCTAGCTTTGAAAGAAAAATTGCCATGGACTCCAAAGATAACCACAAGGCATTCTTTAGCTATGTCAAGAATCTAAGTGGCAATTCTCAGATCTGCTCAGAGTTAGTGCAGAATGGCACAAAATCCACTGAACCAACCGATATAGCCAACATCCTGGCAGACAGGTTCAGTGCAAACTTCACCCCCCTCTCACCCCCAAAAGGGCCCATAACTATACCAGAAGAATGTAGTGCCCCTGAAATCACAGACAGGTTAAAACAGCCCTCTCCAAAGCCAAAAATGCAGCATCAATGGGACCGGACAGTGTCCTAGGCTGCATCCAACATGAGCTCAAAGATGAACTAACCCCTCACCTAAACACACTGTTTAAACTCAGCCTCTCCACAGGATACGTGCCCACAGAGTGGCGCACAGCAATGGTTATTCTGCTGCACAAAGGTGGAGCCACAACGGACCCCAGGAACTATCACCCTATAAGCCTGACTAGCTTGGTCTGCAAAGCTATGGAGTGCATCATCATGGATCTCATTAACAGAGACACTGGAAACCTCCAAACACTGGGCCCTACCCAGTTCGGCTTTGTTAAGGGCAGATCACACCTTCTAAACCCGGTGGACTTCTTTGAAACAGTTACCAAGGGTATAAATGAGGGAAAGATTGTCCACACAGCCTACCTAGACCTCGCAAAGGCCTTCGACACCATTCCCCACTCAGGTATTATAATAAGCTCACCAGCCTGAACATAAACCTCTACATCATGAGATGGGTTGCCAACTGGCTCACGGACAGAACCCACATGGTAAGAGTTGCAGAAGCTAGGTCTGACTCTAAACCGGTTACAAGTGGAGTTCCCCAGGGCTCAGTCCTAGGACCCGTCCTGTTCAGCATATACTTCTCAGAGGTACAGGCAAGCGCAGGAGGACTATGGCTGACCATGTTCTCAGACAACTGCAAACTAGGGTCTTGAACTGACTATCTGGCTGACACAGACATCCTCCAAAAGGGTCTCACTGAGACAGATACATGGTGTCAAAACTATGGCCTCAAGCTAAATGCCAAAAAGTGCATAGTCATCCCCTTTGGAAAAAACAAAGTACCCACAAACTACCACATAGGTGGTAGTCCCCTAAATACAGAAGACATAATAAGGGATCTGGGGATCCAAGTAGATAGTAACCTCTCCTTTGATAATCACATTGCCAAAGTGGTTAGAAAATCCTTCCATGTGGCCCACCTAATCACAAAAGGGTTTGCATCCAGATCAAAAGAGGTCACTGGGCCCCTCTATGCATCACTCATTAGACCCATCATTGAGTACAATGCCCCATTTGGGATGTACCTTACAAGACACCTGCAAAAACTGGAAAGACCACAGAAGTTCCTTACCAAGAGGATCACTGGCCTCAAGCAGATACCCTATGCAGCTCGACTGAAGAAACTCCAGCTGTACTCGGTTGCATACCGCCTACTCAGAAGTGATCTCTGCCTGACATACAAGGCCATGTCCAACCCAGAATTGATGGACATGCCCCACCTAAAGAAAACCATATCCCCTTGAGCCACACGCTCCAGGGATCTAAACCTCACCACAACAATAAATAGGGTGTGCTGGAGGGATAGATTCCTGTCCCAGAGACTTCCCATGCTCTGGAACAAGATTCCAATCTACATTAGGCAGAGTGCTTCGTTAACCCACTTCAAGAGAAACCTTGATGAGTGGATGGGAAACAGAAAGTTTACCCCAGGGATCACTTCAATGGCTCTGCAGGACAGAGGCACAGGGAACTAATCTAAGGGGGTGGCGAAAGCCAACACATTCCGGCTAGGCTTATAAATGCCTTCGAGCAGATAGCCTAGTACTTACCTATGAACCCAAGAAACTCTAGAAAATTGGCGTTTTAGGCGGAATTAACTAAAGGCAGCAAGACAATGCCGAAAAAATATACTTAATCACTCCAAAGTCTCTCTTTTGTCTCTCTGCTGCTATAGAACTTTGCAGGGCACCAGGCATGAGCCTGCTGAGCTGTATACTAATGCAAAAACCTCGCAAATGCGGGTTGTATAGCAGAGAAATGAAAGAGACAGAAATTAGCCCAAAATGGCCAATAAACTACTCATTTCTGGGCTGAAACCACTCCTCCAGGGACAGATAGGCTGCTCAAAGCTCCCTCTCTCACAGTGAACAGATAAACTTCCTTCTATCCAAGTAAGGTATGGGCAAACTTGTAACACAACCCTGAATTCAGCATTAACCTGAAAACTGGACTATACTAGCTTAGAAAGGCAGGAAAACAAGTATTTTTTTTTTTTTTTTTTCAGAAAATAAAGCAGATACAATAAAAAAAAACTTTAAATGCACAGAAATGGCTATCACATTTGATTGTGTAGCCTACAACAGTTAAACAGGTAATTTAAACACAAAAACAACTTTGTTAAAGTGCAGGCAGTAAGTAAGTACAATATCTAGCTGAAACAAGCCTTTTAAATCACATAAACTCTAGAAAATCAGCGTTTTAGGTGGAATTAGCTAAAGGCAGCAAGAAAATGCTGAAAAAATATACTTAATCACTCCAAAGTCTCTCTTTTGTCTCTCTGCTGCTATTGAACTCTGCAGGGCACCTGGCAGGAGCTTGCTGAGCTGTGTACAAGTGCAAAAACCTTGCAAATGTGGGTTTTATAGCAGGGAAATGAAAGAGATAGAAATTAGCCCAAAATGGCCAATAAACTACTAATTTCTGGGCTGAAACCACTCCTCCAGGGACAGATAGGCTGCTCAAATCTCTCTCACAGTGAACAGAGAACCTTCCTTCTATACAAGTAAGGTATGGGCAAACACAGAAACTTGTAACACAGCCCTGAATTCAGCACTAACCTGAAAACTGGACTATACTAGCTTAGAAATGCAGGAAAACAAGGATATATATATATATATATATATATATATATATATTTTTTTTTTTTTTCAGAAGATACAGCAGATACAATCAAAAAGCACTTTAAATGCACAGAAATGTCTATCACACTTGAGTGTGTAGACTACAACAGTTAAATAGGTAATTTAAACACAAAAACGAATTTGCTAAAGTGCAAGCAGTAAAATAAGTAAAATATGTAGCTGAAACAAGCTTTTTAAATTACAGAAACTCTAGAAAATCAGCGTTTTTAGGTGGAATTAGCTAAAGACAGCAAGAAAATGCAGAAAAATGATACTTAATCACTCACTGTATATATTTCTATCTAAATATATATATATATATATATATATATATATATATATATATATATATATATATATATATATATATAGGGTGAGGGGGCCGAAGCTACATATGTCTTGTACTTATTTATTTTACCCCCTCCCCCAGCCAAACAGTTCTGCCCTGCAATACAATGCCAACTGTTGCAAGTCCCATAACCAGGACCCGACACAACATGGGCAAAATATGTTAAAAGTAATCCATTCCACCTATATAATGTCAGGCTGGTATCAATAACATATCATGCAGTACATTCTGGCTACCATAGGGAATGTACAATGTGGAAGCAATAAACATTCCTAAGATACATATACACACACACATATATGCGGATACATTTATATGTATATATATATATATATATATATATATATATATATATATATATATATATATATATATATATATATATATATATATATATATATATATTTATATATATATATATATATGGGTTCACTTCAATTCACTGAACTTTCAATTCACTGACTTTCATTTCACTGACACCATTTCACTGAAATTCATTTCACTGAAAGTTCATTTCACTGAAAGTTCATTTCACCGACAAGTATTATTACAAAGTAAATGGAATATTCCCCCTTCCCCACTGTAGTGCGACCCTGGAGTTAGAATATATAGTTGGGGGGGTGTGGGGGGCGCAGCCCCCCACTTACTTTTCTTTTACTAAGCAATATTATATCAAAACATAAGAATATCATATGAAATGAAGTGGGGGGCTGCGCCCCCCACACCCCCCAACTATATATTCTAACTCCAGGGTCGCACTACAGTGGGGAAGGGGGAATATTCCATTTTATTGCTAATAATAGTTGTCGGTGAAATGAACTTTCAGTGAAATGAACTTTCAGTGAAATGAATTTCAGTGAAATGGTGTCAGTGAAATGAAAGTCTGTGAATTGAAAGTTCAGTGAACTGAAGTGAACCTATATATATATATATATATATATATATATATATATATATATATATATATATACATATATATGTAACTACACATACACACACAGAGATATGTATAGGAAGATACATATTTAGAGGGTGCACACGATACGGAACAGCCAGTATTCCTACAATTGCCACCTTACCAAATGGAAACTGGATGAGTCACCCATACAAAAGACAATTTTTACCATAAACATATACCCACAGAGAAGTGAAAGGATATAACACCACTCACAGGTTTGCACACATGTGAAAGCTTTATTTGTGTACTATTACAGTTGTATATGCCATGTCATATAGCTGTTTAGACTTTGAAATACATATTAACAAACTAATGGAACTCTCAAACAGATCAATTAATACAGTATTCTGGAAAGCATAACATGTGTTGCTGTCCAGGCCAAAGCCTTCAAGTAGTACAACAGTAAAGACAAACTGGGCCACAGGATAACAATCAATCACAGTAAGTAATGCATATGTAGTCCAGCAGCCTCTATCTACACTCTGTATGCGATCCCTAGGGGGAAAAGACT
>NC_056741.1:553823699-553878699 GCF_019279795.1 Protopterus annectens | reverse complement strand
ATGGAGTGTATGCATTGCGGTCAGCGTCTGCACACCTAACACATTTCTCTGCACTGCATGTGAATGTACAGGAGATATGTCACATATCAGGCTCATGTACTGTTAATATATGCGGTGATGTGGTCCCATGGCAGATCAAGGAAGAGTGTATCATATCAATAAGGGTGTGTACACTCCCCATAGCCATGGTAAGTTCTGATGGTTGTCAGTGTAATAGTATCGTATTGGTCATACATGCACTGCTGATGTTGAGATCTGTAAACCAGACATCAGGCATTCACAAATGACATCTGTCAACATATCACCCCAGGTATGTGTCATTCAAACACATAGGGGCTGTGAGCATTAGAGCAGACATAACTGACACAGTAATATACATTCAGCAATGGTTTGTACACCTGCGAGGTTTGGTGCACAGTACATAGCAGAGTGAAGAACAGGTGCACAGCAATACTGTGTACATGGGTGCAGTGTTTTCCAGGGGAAGAGCATCACCTACTAATACAGCCCATGCATCACACACATGTATACTGTTGCTAGCATGGATTGACTATAGCTGCACTGCATGTTGTTGAGAACCATGTGTTATGCATGTTGACAGATGGGTAATGGGAGGACTGTGTGTACTATCTTTGTGCAACCTCACCTGTAGGTGTGTGTGTGTGTGTGTGTGTGTGTGTGTGTGTGTGTGTGGGTGGTGGGTTATTTAGTCTGTAAGTGCAATCTGTTGGAGTGGAGGGGTGGGTTAATGCATGTAGGATGTGTGTGCATGTATGTCTGTGTTTGTGTAGGTGTCCATATATGCACATGTGTGATTGTGGGGTTGTTCATACCGCAGTACTTACCTTTGGGATCATGTAGTACATAGACATGGACTGACACATGAGACATCAGGAATACTTGTCAGATATGTAATCACAGGACAGCTGATAGTATAATAAGGTCTGTAGCATGGAACATGCAGTAGGAGGGAAAGTAGACACCAGGTATACCCTTAATATTGCAATCAGCAGAAAGGTGAATGACTATCCATGTATGCAGCACTACAGATGCAATGGGGAATTACAAAACAACACCAGGGAGTATATCCATATATTACTGTTGTCCAAATGATAAGTTGATTGAGCTGCAGATCTGGCATGTACTGAGCGATAGTTACATATGACACTCCAGAGAGTGACATTATGGAGTGAAAGTAGTAGCCCCTAACATATTGGGGTCATGCTCACGATGTCTGGACATACCCAGGGTGAACACTGGATGACAGCAATGAGGCCATGTAAAACCTACTCCACTCAAGTCAAAGAGGTAATGGAGTAACAGGTCTTGTGTTGTGATCACTCATCTAGGCATTTAGAGGAATGATACGTTAATGAGTTGTATTAATGACTGTATGTTACCAAGTGTGATGCAGGATGGGGTACTTATGTGAATAAACGTGGGACTGTCTCTAAAATCAGGGACAGGTCGATATTAAGGTGGAATGTCATTATGTGTGTGTGTGTGTGTGTGTGTGTGTGTGTGTGTGTGTGTGTGTGTGTGTGTGCGTGTGTGCGTGTGTGTACTGTTATGCAATGCTGTATAGGTCTTAAAGTGCATTTCTTGTTTTCCCTCACAGGTGGCGAGGAGGGTCAGGGTCCCTCCTTCATGCAATCTGATGTTGGAGTCCATACAGACAGCGAAGATGATGATAATAACTTTGAGGCACAGGCGGGGTTGTCAGAGGCTGAAACTGCACCATCATTTGAATCCCTCTTAGCCACCCCCACTCCGCATACAGTTACAGTGCCTATACATCCCCCATCACCAGTGGCCATAGCAGAGGGACAGCTGGCGGTTGATGGCAGTGCACAGGAGAGTGTGGTATCTATGCCTACTGTGTCTGGTCACAGCAGACATAGCCAGATGTCTGCAAGGCACCACATAGGCAGATGTACCGAGGTGCTCATGGTAGGGCCGCTGGTCATCATGCCCCTGGCAGAAGCACCACAACTGGTACCACCAGGCGCATGTTTCAGACTGTCATGGGGACGCAAACACATATGGAACTGTACACCAGACAGGGCCTGAGGCTGCAGAGGGCTGCTCTCTCATCTGCAAGCGACAAATTCCATGAACTTTCTGGTGTCCTCCATGATTATACCGACGTCATAGATAGATGGTTGGGTGAGATGGTGGGGCTCATCGACTGTGGTTTGTCCATGCTTGGACATGTGGTGGGATGGATGTAGGCCAGCAACACCAACAGCTGACGGTCAACGTGGATTTGCTAGGACGCCAAGGCACTCCTGTAGTGGCAGTACCATCCCCAGCACTGCAGGGGGGTACTGTCCTCACCACACCACAGCAGGCCACATGCACGTGGCCCTGGACAGTCCCAGGAGGGACCTGGTTCCAGCGGACATCTGTCATCATCAGGGGAGAGTAGCACATTAAGGCCTGTACCTGGACATGGCCACGGAACCCCTGGCAGGCACAGTCCGCATGTCCGTGGCCGGCGAAGGTGAACTGCACACCATCAGGTATGGTCTGCAGCTGTCCAAGAAACACCTGTATAGGGCAGCCACATGGCAGAACTGTTTGCATGCATACCCAAACACTATACGAACACAGCTAGGGCAAATCCATACCTACACACACCACATCACCATGCCCCATTTCAACTAATTATACCCCTCACCCACACGCATGGTGTCAAACGTATGGCCCACCCTTGGTCTCTGGCAAACCAACAACACACCCTGTGCATATGATGATACCTGTGCCACATCCCTGTCATCCATAGCATCGATGCAGGGACAGGCTAATATGGTTCTGATGCACACAGTGACTGTACCACAGTGTACCAATGTATGGCTGTGTAAAATGTTGTCAGGAGTAATGTTTAATGCATACATGTCAGGTAGTGTAGCTGTCCAGCCATTATGCATTATAGCTGTTAGTAACACTGAGTGATTGTGGTCTCCATAATGTTATCCATTTGTGTTGTAGGTGTACGTGTGTCAGCTGGAGGATAGTCTGCAGTCATATTCCACAAGGGGTATGGCACTGTGGTGACACCATTGCTGTGACATATCCTAGGTGCAGTTGAACACATGTCACAGGTTTGTATAACAATTATTGCCTGTGCCACATGGACAGGTGACCCGCTGGGACATGTATAATCAGCAACCTGATGTAGATCCATCCACATATACACACACACTCTTACTTGGCAATACTGGGACTAGACCCCTACCTAGATATGTAGTGCTACTGAAGTGTGTGGCTTTCATTGCACACACCACACAGTGTTTAGGGTAAGGTGTGTTCCAGGTTACATGCAGAACATCCCCAGATATGTACAGTTTGGTAATCGGGGATGTAATGGTTGTATATGGACAATACATAGTGTGACATACCATCATATACACATTAACAGACACATAGCAGGCAGACACATATCCGAGAGACCTGGGCCTATTGGTGCTAACTAACTTGTCAGTGTGTCAAGTATGTTACAGGTAGGCTGTACACAGCACATGCATAGCTAGGCTGGATTGTGGTATCAGTTACCTGTATGGTTGATGGTGACAGTAGTCAACATACAGGGGTACATGGAACATATACCAGTTGTACCATGGTGTAATGACAGTGTACTCAGCACCCACATCCCACAGTGGATATTGTACTCACTGGAACCCATGATGACACTCTAACATACCCACCATCACACATTGCCCATGACTGCAATACAACCCATTGTATAGCCCAACAATGGTACTACAGGGTTATGCATCTAATGCACATGCCACAGGCATAGTAGGGTGTTGCATTGTCATGCCTCACCTATGGGCAGCAATAACACTATCCATACTACTTTGTGGCAATGTGTATTGTAATAGGAGTATGTGGCCTTGGAATGCTGTACCCTACAGATATACAGGCATGCACACATACACACACTTGCCAGAAAACACATACTTCACAAAACCAGTATGCCAAGTAATGACAGCCCTTAAGGCAAAATAACATACCCAACACACTAGTAATAGGTGACTCTATAGTCAGGCACACTGACATCCCACTCACTAGGCTGAATAAGGAGAAGGTTACTGTTAGCTGCCTGTTGGGTGCCAGGATCTGCCACATAACACAAGCACTCAGGTCACTCCAGAACAAGTACACATATGACTCTGTCATTGTCCATGTTGGTGTGAATGACTTGAACCATAACTCCCTGGACTACATGAAAAGAGACATGGAGGAGCTCTCTGATCACGTAGTCCAGGCTGGTACGACCCTGAGTAGCATCTTGCCTCACCAAAAATGATACCATGGTATAAAGAAAAAAATATCAATTTCAAAAATTGGCTAAGCTTCTGGTGTCATTCAAGTGGGATCCAGTGTCTGTCAACCTGGGATGACATGTTTGACAAGCCACGCTGCTTCACTAGAGACTGCTTGCTTCTGTCACCCTTAGGCTTTTGAATACTGGCCAAGGCTCTTGCCACCCCCATAGTACTTTTTTTAGGCAAGGCTCAAAAGACAAACCCACCACCATCAATAACACAAGTAACAAAAATGAGGGTGATGCAACTCAATGCCAAAAGTCTAAACCTCAAAATGCACGCACTCGAGGAACTCCTCAGTATGGAGAAAATTGATATATGTGCAGTAACAGAAACCTGGTTTAAGGATCCAGAGAGTACCTCAGCACTACCAGGCTACAACTCATACCATACATTTTGGCCACAAAACCCGGACCAAAATACAAAAGGTGGGGGTGTATCCATATTCATCAAGGATACCCACACCTCCAGGTTAGTGGCACAGCACAATGCTTCAGAGATCATCCACATGCAACTAACAAAGGGAAAGCCTGCAATTCAAATTGTAGCTTGCTACAGATCACCCACCATGTCCCAGGACCCCCATTCTGCATTTCTGGAAACACTGGGATATATAAAGGTCCTACCAAACACCCTGATGTTGGGTGATTTCAATTACCCAAACATTAACTGGAAGAACTACTCAAGTACTAACTCCCTTGCCCAACATTTCCTAGAATTTATAAACTCAAATGCCCTGGATCAACTGGTCAACACCCCCACCAGAGGTGACAACATATTGGACCTGGTCATCACCAGCATGGGTGACCGGTCTTCCACACCGGAGGTCAACCCCTCACTGGTTAGATCTGACGATAAACTAATCACTCTGGATAGCCACATTCTGCTCCCACCCCCGGTCAAAGAAACCACCATGAAAAACATTTCAAAAGCAAACTTCACGTTACTTAAGACCGAGACCAACAACACACCCTGTGCATATGATGATACCTGTGCCACATCCCGAGGTGGAAGGTTTCAAAGTCCCCATGCTAAAGGATAACCCTGTCCAAGCTGCAGAATCCTTTACAAATGCACTCTACGGGCACTTACAAGAATGCATGGATTGTGCTATCCCAAGCAAAACCAAGATTCACTCCTCCAAAAAAAGGAAGCCAGTCTGGTGGACCCCTGCCATAAACAAGTTATACAACAGAAGGAAGAAACTAGTACAGAAAAGTATAAAATTCCAAGAAGGGAAGACATACCTGATCAGTGTCAGCAAGAAACTACGTTCCCTCATAAAATCATCCAAGGCTAGCTTCGAAAGAAAAATTGCCAAGGACTCCAAACATAACCACATTCTTTATCTATGTCAAGAATCTAAGTGGCAATTCTCAGATCTGCCAAGAGTTAGTGCAGAATGGCACAAAATAAACTGAACTGACCAATATCGCCAACATCCTGGCAGACAGGTTCAGTGCAAACTTCACTCCCTCTCACCCCTAAAAGGGCCCATAACCATACCAGAAGAATATAGTGCCCCTGAAATCACAGACACTTAGGTTAAAACAGCCCTCTCCAAAGACAAAAACACAGCATCAATGGGACTAGATGGTGTCCCAGGCTGCATCCTACATGAGCTCAAAGATGAACTAACCCCTCACCTAATCACACTGTTTAAACTCAGCCTCTCCAGAGGCTATGTGCCCATACAGTGGTGCACAGCAACAGTTATTCTGCTCCACAAAGGTGGAGCCACAACAGACCTCGGGAACTATCGCCCTAGAAGCCTGACTAGCTTGGTCTGCAAGGCTATGGGGCACATCATCATGGATCTCATTAACAGAGACATTCGGAACCTCCAGACACTGGACCCTACCCAGTTTGGCTTTGTTAAGGGCAGATCACACCTCCTAAACCTGGTGGACTTCTTTGAGACAGTTAGCAAGGGTATAGATGAGGGAAAGGTGGTCCACACAGCCTACCTATACCTTGCAAAGGCTTTGACACCATTCCCCATTCAGGTATTATAGACAAACTCACCAGCCTGAACATAAACCCCTACATTATGAGATGGGTTGCCAACTGTCTCATGGACAGATCCCACATGGTAAGAGTTGTGGGAGCTAGGTCTGACTCTAAACCGTTTACAAGTGGAATTCCCCAAGGCTCAGTCCTAGGACCCTCCTGTTTGGCATATACTTCTCAGCAGTACAGGCAAGCACAGGAGGACTATGGCTACCAAGTTCACAGACGACTGCAAACTAGGAGCTATAATTGACTCTCCGGCTGACACAGACATCCTCCAAAAGGGTCTCACTGAGACAGATACCTGGTGTCAAAACCACGGCCTCAAACTAAATGCCAAAAAGTGCATAGTCATCCCCTTTGGAAAAACAAATTACCAACAAACTACCACATAGGTGGCAGCCCTCTATTTTGCAGAATAGAGGAAAATCCCAGGATGCAAAAAACTCCCTTACTAGCCTCAGTAAGAAACTGAGATGCCTCATAAAATCCTCCAAAGCTAGTTATGAAAATAAAATTGCCAAAGATTCCAAAGACAACCACAAAGCATTCTATAACTATGTCAAGAATCTAAATGGCAATGCTCAGATCTGCTCTGAGCTAAAACAGAATGGCAATAAATATACTGATCCAAAGGATATTGCCGATACCCTGGCAGATCGATTCAGTGCCAACTTCACCACCCTCTCACCCCCTAAATGGCCCATCTCAATACCGGAAAATTGCCAAATTCCAGTAATAACGGCCACACAGGTACAAACCGCACTCTCTAAAGCCAAGAATACAGCATCCATGGGACCAGATGACATCCCGGGCTGTGTACTACATGAACTACAATATGAACTGGCACCTCACCTAAGTGTCATGTTTAATCATAGCCTCACCTCAGGTTTTGTGCCCACTGAGTGGCGCAGAGCTACAGTTATCCCAATCCACAAGGGGGGATCCACCTTGGATCCCAGAAACTACCGTCCCATCAGTCTGATGACAAGTCTTATCTGCAAGGCCATGGAGTGTATTATCATGGAACTTATAAACAAAGACATTGGCAACCTTCAAACACTGGACCCCACCCAGTTTGGGTTTTTGAAGGGCCAATCTTGTCTCCTGAACCTGATTGACTTTTTTGAATCAGTCCCCAGAGCCATGGACAAGGGTAAGGTGGTCCACACAGCCTATCTAGACCTTGCCAAGGCCTTTGACACCATCCCCCCACTCTGGAATCATAGATAAACTTATTAAGTTGGGTATTAATTCCTATGTCACCCAATGGGTTGCTAAATGGCTTACTGATAGAACCCACACTGTAAAAGTAGTCGACTCCAAATTCAGCTCCAGACAAGTGACAAGTGGAGTACCTCAGGGTTCCGTCCTGGGGCCGCTCTTGTTTGGCATCTACTTCTCTGAAGTACAGGTCAACACTAAGGGACTCTGGCTAACAAAGTTTGCAGATGACTGCAAACTGGGAGCCATTATTGAATCCCCAAATGATGTGGATACTCTACAAAAGGGCCTTACAGAAACAGATGCTTGGTGCCAGAGCCATGGACTCAAGCTCAATGCCAAGAAATGTATTGTTATCCCCTTTGGGAAAAAACATGTATCCATGAATTACCATATAGGTGGCAGTACACTAAACACAGAAAGTGTGATAAGAGACTTAGGGACACAGGTGGACAGTGGTCTCACCTTCGATAACCACATCGCCACAACAGTCAGGAAATCCTTCTATGTGGCACACCTCATCACGAAGGGCTTTTCATCCAGAAAAAGGAGGTCATTGTCCCACTGTACTCATCCCTCATTAGACCCATTATAGAATACAACGCCCCATTTGGTATGTACCTCTCAAGACATCTGCAACAACTGGAAAGGCCTCAGAAATACCTCACTAAAAGAATCACAGGCCTAAAGCAGATGCCCTACGCTGACCGCCTTAAAAAGTCCAGCTATACTCTGTCGCATATCGTCTACTCAGAGGCGATCTCTGCTTAACATACAAGGCCATGTCAAACCCAGAGCTGTTGGACATGCTACACTTAAAGAAATCCCAATCCCTCAGAGCTACACACTCCAGGGATCTAAACCTTGTCATCACAATAAACAAAACATGCTGGAGGGATAGGTTCCTGACCCACAGACTCCCCAGACTCTGGAATAGATTGCCCATACATGTCAAGCAGAGTGCCTCTTTGGACCTCTTCAAGAGGAACCTTGACGTTTGGATGGGAGAAAGGAAATTCACCCCAGGGATCACATCAGTCGCCCTGCTAGACAGGGGTCCAGGAAAGCAAATAATGTGGGAAGAAATAGCCAGGATATTGTTATGGCTAGGCTTGTATAGGCCCTAGGGCTGATAGCCTAGTACCAACCTATGAACCTATGAACCTATGAAGATGTAATAAGGGATCTGGGGACCCAAGTAGATAGTAACCTCTCCTTTGATAATCACATTGCCAAAGTGGTTAGAAAATCCTTCTATGTGTCCCACCTAATCACAAAAGGGTTTGCATCCAGATCAAAAGAGATCATTGTGCCCCACTATGCATCACTTATCAGACCCATCATACAGTACAATGCCCCATTTGGGATGTACCTTACAAGACACCTGTAACAGCTGCAAAGACCACAGAAGTACCTCATCAAGAGGATCACTGGCTTCAAACAGATGCCCTATGCAGCTCAACTGAAGAAACTCCAGCTGTACTCGATTGCATACCGCCTACTCAGAGGTGATCTCTGCCCGACATACAAGACCATATCCAACCCAGAATTGATGGACATGCTCCACCTAAAGAAAACCATATCCCTTCGAGCCACACATTCTCCTCACCACAACAATAAATAGGATGTGCTGGAGGGATAGATTCCTGTCCCAGAGACTTCCCATGCTCTGGAACAAGATTCCAATCTACATTAGGCAGAGTTCCTCGCTAACCCTCTTCAACAGAAACCTTGACGAG
This sequence comes from Protopterus annectens, assembly GCF_019279795.1. Lineage (NCBI taxonomy): Eukaryota > Metazoa > Chordata > Ceratodontiformes > Protopteridae > Protopterus > Protopterus annectens. The sequence continues at coordinate 553,869,395 of NC_056741.1, read as the reverse complement.
TGTATGGGAAACAGAAAGTATACCCCAGGGATCACTTCAATGGCTCTGCTGGACAGAGGCACAGGAAACTAATCTAAGGGGTCGGTGAAAGCCAACACATTCCGGCTAGGCTTATAAATGCCTTCGGGCAGGTAGCCAAGTACCTACCTATGAACCTATGATCTCAATGGGTATCCCATGCCTATCGACCCATTTGTACAACAGTGTTGTGCTGATACTGCAAGGCTCATGTAGACTTTAGGGAGAGGAGCATAACAGTGTATATGTAATGTCCGATACAGCAGCAGCCACATCTTACTATGGCAATGGGTGTTGCGGTGGTTGTGAAGGCCTTCATGGTATTCCAAACCATGGGTGTACTAACACACAGACACTGCTATCCTCAATAATGCACACGTACACATGTGTCAGTACTGGGGTTCATTGCTGCAGGCAGCCATAGGTGTGTACCTGGCTATTGTCCATGGAGAGATGGGTAGTGTAGGGGATGTGTGTACAGTGGTATCATGTCACCTGCCATGTGCCAGCAGGCAATCTATCAACAGACACCACTGTGGTGACCCTCAGGGTGAGAGTGACATGCATCAGCCAATCCTCTGGGTGCCTTCTGCAAATGGCCACTGAGGTGATCCAGTTGACATGTATGCAACATGCATTACAAAACATGGTTAGTGTCTGTGATGGAGACCTGTACCCAAGCATGTTCTGTTGACTGTGGTAGTGTAGTGGAGGTACCAATGGCATGTGGTGCATACAGGGTATTGTCTCCTATATGTCCCAGTTATAACACAGCTGGGCAGACATGTCAGTGTCAGTCAAGCATAGATTGCCTGTACATATCCAAGCTGGATACCTGCAATCTGCACATCTGCACAGGGACTCACAGACATCATCTTGGCAAGTAGCTATGCAGTAGGTTGAATGTGTCGACATATAGACGTCTGGCACCAAAATGTATGCCATTACTACATATTGGAAGCCCTCACTGACATGTGCTGTACAAACAGTAGTCTACAGTTACTTTCCACATGTCAGATCATTATCCAGTAGGGGATATATTCTGTGACACAGCTCACACACCAGGAACATGACAGTGAGGCCTCAGAGTCCAGCTATGCCTACAGGTGTGTTTGTTGTCAGTACTACATTTAGCAATCTACTCTTGCCTGGGAAAGCACTGTCAACAGTAGCACCACCATGATACACTATATGCCAGTGTGACAGCACGTAACCTGGGTTACTACCCTTGTATGTAACATATTCACATGGATAACAGTACTTTATAGTTCTAACATACTTGAGTGTTCCAGACATGACACTCACACCTCTTGCTACTGTAATTACAGCACATAGACTCATGTTTTGTATATGCAATTCCATACACTTATTACAGATGTTATTACCCTGCTATGTTATCAGACTGGGATGTGAGCACTGGTTACCAGGGCTGAGCCACACTTACTAGATGTCAGCATTGCTGCAGTATAACAGCTAAGCAGATTTGCACACTGGTAAGTGAAGCCTACACAATGTAAGTGCCTGCACATTTAACTGTAGCTTAGCACTGCTCAGCTTCACATAAACCCACGCAAATGCACTTAAAGCTGCTCAAAGCTGTCTTAACCACTCTGTATCCAACAGCCCCTGTCCTGCCCAGCAACAAAATACACAGCTTTTGCAGGTCTTGAACCAAGGACCCTGTACACTACAGTCATAACAGTTAACCACTACACCATGACAGCTGTGAAGACAGTTGTTTTTCCAATATATCTGTCACTACACATATTGAATATTATTGAACAATTGCTTTGACATTCACAATTGTGTAGTACTTATTGATATTACTGTTGCATCACATATGTTGTTATATCTAAATATACATGTCAGATATATACAGTGAGATACATCTGAAAAGGTATACACAACCATGATGTTTACGCATGACAGGAATATGGATATATATATATATATATATATATATATATATATATATATATATATATATATATATATATATATATATAGATATATGTCTACATTTACATACACATATATACTCATACATGTGTATGTCTACACGTCTGTATAGTGCATCATATATATGGCCATTTTTAGATCTCTGTGTGTATATATATATATATATATATATATATATATATATATATATATATGCACATCCTAGGATGTGTACAGATATACCTATTTATGTCGATATATATGTAGATATCTATATATGTGCATACATATCTAATCAGCTATATCTATTATGTCAATATATAAAGGGGTACCATACCAAAGGATGTGCTCAGCAAACTGTAGGAGTCTGATCTGAAAATAGGAAAGGTATGTAACCTTCAAGTAGATATTGTGTACTTTACAGAATGCATCAAACCATTTGGAATTATTTACTTGGATTTGTTTGGTGCTGCTATTTATGCTATTATACCCACGAGTTCAATTGTGGCTATGCCAACTGTTCCTTGGAATTGTTAGACTTTTTATATCCAGCTGTGTTTTCTACCATTGGGAATTGGTTCCTTGGAGTTGTTTGGTGCTGCATTTTTGGCAGTTACACTCATGAGGTACAACAGTGACTGTTTGGAACTATTTCATTGGTATGAGTTGATTACCATATTTTGTTGCTACTTTGCTACTATTTTAACATATTTTGGACACTTGAGGGGTGTGTGGTTGATTGGAATGTGCAGTTGCAAAGTTTTTAGCTTCAGTTGCAGCTACTGAGCATTGGGAGCAGCTACTTTGAGCTAGCAGCACTCCGGTCAGTTTAGACCATCACACCATTGCCTTTACTTGCAACTAAATTCATCTGACTCTAAGGTTTTACCTTAATGGAACTGAGTGTATTACAGGCTGTGTTCAGCTCCGTTCATGATTCTTTGGCTTGCATTGAGGAGCGAGGTTAACTTTGTACAGCCTGCTGTTTGGAACCACACAGGGTTTACTACTACTGAACAAACAATTATGGAATCAAACAGAATGGACAACCCTAATGGAATGGACTTGCAATTTGGTTTGCAGATTGAAACAGTGAGTAACAAGGATCCGGCACTGAACGATGAGGATGGCAGCTTAACACAACTAATTAAAATGATGTCCCTGCAATACCAACAAATGCAGGTTATGCTTGAAAAACTGCAGGGTTCTACACAGAACGTAATGACAGGCACGCAGGCTCTACTGGCTACCAGTAGACAAGGTTTTTCAGGATGTACATATTTTCATGCCATTTCTGGCTCACAGAGCATTCCATGTGGGCAGAACATTAATAGGTCTCCGGTGAATGAAAATAGAGATTCCCATTTTCAAAGATGGCTTAACAAGGACTTCTCTTTCAATAACCAGGAAAGGGGTACCAAACCAAAGGATGTACTCAGCAAACTGTAGGAGTTTGAGCTGAAAATGGGAAAGGTATATAACCTTCAAGTAGATATAGCAGAGTTGTTTGGTGTTGCTATTTTTGGCAGTTACACTCGCAAGGTACAACAGTAACTATTTGGAACTATTTCATTGGTATGATTTGATTACCATATTTTGTTGCTACTATTTTAACATATTTTGGACACTTGAGGGGTGTGTAGTTGATTGGGATGTGCAGTTGCAAAGTTTTTAGCTTCAGTTGCAGCTACTTAGCATTGGGAGCAGCTACTTTGAGCTAACAGCACTCTGGTCAATTAAGACTTTCACACCATTGCCTTTACTTGTGGACTAAATTCATCTGACTCTAAGGTTTTACCTTACTGGAACGGTGAGTGTGTTACAGGCTGTGTTCAGCTGGTTTTTATCTTGTTTTTTTTAATTTTTATTTTTGAATAAAATCATTCAATTTACAACTATCAGAATATTTATTCAGGTTTACAAAGGTTACCAAGGTGGATTATTGTGTTTGAAGTGTTTTTTGATCCACCCGACTACTCCATTCTTGATATATACAGATATGTTTACCATATGTCCAGAACATGGAGTGGAGTCCTACCTCAGCACCGATAGTCCCAACCTCTTAGTGCAAGGGTATGTCACGTATGTATTGCGGGTATATATGTAGTTTGTTGCTACTGTAACAGGGGTTGTCTTAACAGACATGTGTGTGGGAGGTCACATCTGCTTTTGACATTTTTGCCATTGGCTACTGACAGACATCCAAAGGACATCATAATACAGTACCATTGCTAGCACAGTAATGATCCTGTGGACTACAGCACAGATATGACCAATATATGTGGACAGTCTGGCACTCTGTGGTCAGTCCAGAGGTGTACACAGATCCCCTTCATGTGAGACATGTGGACCACACCTCACAATGTGGATATTAACAGCCATTTACATGGGTATTCCACGTAAATACTGGACTATATATGCCCACACAGTTTATGCATTCACATATGCCAGTCTGTCCTGACACATAATACCTGGTGGTGCATAGGTCACATGGCCACATACTACCCAGTAGTTAGTGACATACATCTATACAGAATCCCACTGCTTTGTTAGAAATACACAACAGTTATGGTGGCCTGGCAGCAGTATGTCTTGAAAATAACTGGACATAACACCACACTGGGTAATTACAATAAGCTGCTAGGCATATCATAAAGCACTGTGCAAACTACAGGCAGACTGCTACAACACTGGACTGCATTTTGTATGGGGAATGCACATGTACCTGCAATATAGCAGGCTCTACATGCTTGTCACAGTACAGAGTAGCAGACACCTGTGAGAAAGTGAATACCCACAACCAATGTGAACACAGCCACAGCCACATATGGTACATGAGCTTAATATGACACTATATGGTCTGTCTGATAAACACCATACTCATATGTCCCACTCACACACTAACCCTACATACACTGGGTCACAACACAGTGTGGTCTGATGCCTGACTGTGGTATGGGACACGTGTGTGTCTGGCCCTACAGACATGTGAGCCGATGGGGTACCATACACTGGAGCAGCATGTAACATCAGATAGAACAGGACCAAGAACAATGGCATCCACCACAGTCTGTGCACAGCCCAAGGTACGTATGCACAATACACATACTGTCAACAATTATCATATGTACACAGACCCCAGTACTGTACACAGAACTGCAGAATGCCCAGGTTTTGTCCTCAGAAATTACCCCTACTATACATAACATGTCTAGCAGTCTGATATCTGACTAGCTTGTTATTAGGTATGATGTCAATAAATAATGGTGTACAGAACATATGCACCTATTACTGCATGACATATGTACAAAGGTTGACAGACTTGTGGTTGGAGCCACAAACACTGGGCCAATATTTGCATGTTGCTGTGATAACCTCATACATTTACTGTTGTACCAGGGTTTGTTGTGACATATGTCCTATGAGGGATATGAAGTCAGTAACTCTCATGGCTGTCACACAATCCTCAGACTATGCTTCTGGAGTTTTAAAATAGGTGTTCTGTGAGTAACACAAGAAACATAAGGCTCCACACACTGCCCAGTCTGTCTGCAGATAACCCTACAAGTAGGGGTTTCCTCAAACACTTAACACTGTCATGACAGGTATTACATCATATAGACCAGCCATATCCACACACACACCCTGTTAAACCGACATTACAACAAATGCAGAAACATTCTGTAGTCATGTCTGGCAAATCCCCCTCCTGTTTGTTGGCCTGTTTCCACAGTGCATGTTGTTAGAGGTAAATCCAATAACAAGAGCCAGCAACTGTGAGCTGTGTAAATAGTTTAATGGGAGACAAGAAAATAACAGACTGGTTTCGGCTATGGAATTAACCTAGCCTTCATCAGTGTTAATATGCCAAACATCTTGTAGTCCTTATATACAAATACAAATAATTAATCAAAAGATTTCATTGGTGAGCTCATAAATATTCATTTCGACCAGGCTGGAACAGTCCACCTAACTTTACAATCCATTTTTTCTCTTTAGCATTTAATTTACTGTGCCATCCAGATTTATTAGTTCTATCACCTACCATTTTGTCAATGATAGTGAAATGAAATGTTGCTCTGGTATGTTTTAAAGTGTGTTTGTATAGGGCATTGCTCAACCTTTTACATTTGACATCACTAAAATGTTCAGAAATACGTAATCTAAGGGGTCTGGATGTCTGTCCTATACAAAATGCATGGAAGCTATAAGTAGCCAGATATATGATCCAATCTGTACTGCAATTTGTAAAAAACTTTATATCAAATATGGTCCCACAATTATTACTGGAGAATTATTTGGTCTTCAACACATGTCTACAATGGCTGCAGTGGCCACATGGCATACAGCCAACTAGCTTATCTCCAGAAATGGAAGTTTGAATCATGTTCTGGTGTGATGGTTCATGATGATGCTTGTAATGATTAAAATACAATCCAAGATTCTTCCCTTTCCTAAACGAAAACTTGCAAGTGTCAGATAAATGTTGTGACAAAGCATTATCTGCTAGAAGGATGTTCCAATGTCATCTGATGGCATCAATGACTCTATTGGTGTTCCTACCATATGTGGTGATAAACCGTAAGGTATTATTTTTACGTTGCAATTTCTGTTTGTATTTAAGAAGGTCCTCTTTATCCAAATTGGCAGCATGATTGCTTGCCATGTGTACATAGCCCATGCTGTAACCTCTTTCCTGAAATCTATGAGCCAAATCTTTGCGAAAACATTCAAACGCGTTTTTGTCTGAACAGATACGTCTCATCCTAGTAAATTGAGACTTGGGAATATTTTTTGTGATATGGGCCAGATGAAAACTGGATGCATGGAGTAAAGTGTTATATTCTGGGTATTTACGAAATACTTCAGTACGAAGGGGTGTTATCATCATTCCTACAAATCAGTACATCCAAATATGTAATTTTGCATGAATGATAATTGATGGTGAATCGTAAACCCCACTTGTAATCATTGAGATACCCCACAAATTCCAAGAGGTATTCAACATCAGACCTCCACACCATCCAGCAATCATCCAGGTACCTACGCCATATGTCAATTTCTCCCAAGTAAATATTATGTGTAACATCATAGATAATTTGTTCTTCTATATAAGCTATGCACAGATCTGCATATATGGGTGCAAAGGATGCCTCCATTGCAGTACCCTGCACTTGAAGATAACATTGTTGACCATAGAAGAAAACATTCTTGGTGAGAACATGTTCTGTCAGACAAACAAAGAAAGTGTTAAAGCCGGGTTTTGTATAAATCAGATTCTTGAAACCAGTATTCAATGGCATCAAGCCCTGCCCAGTGTGGTATATTTGTATATAATGCACAGACATCTAATGTACATAGCAACCAGTGATCCTCAATTTGCATTTTATTTATAATCCCTAAGAATTCTGTAGTGCCTGAATTCTAGATGTTACCCATCTCAATAATGGTTTTAGATGTTGGGTTAAAAATTCTGACAATGGTTCAGTCAAGGAACCATTGCCTGCCACAGTTGATTGACCAGGGGGATTCTGAGGGTCTTTATGAATCTTTGGTAAGAAATAAATGTATTGACTGTTCGGATCTGACAATGTGAGATGATTTTTGGTGTTTTGTGTAATGATGCCATTCTCTACAGCTGATTCCAAAAAAATTTTCAATTTGATGTTTAAACATAGGCGATGGATCAAGAGACATTTTAGTATAATATCTAGCATCATCTAATTGTCTCTGAGCCTCTGCATCATATTGTGCCCAGTTCATGACTACCACAGCACCATCTTTGTCCGCAGAAATAATTACCAAGTTCTTATTATTGGAAAGTTCCTGTAAAGTTAACATATCTGACTTTGAGAGATTATTAGGCCTGGGGTGAGTCATACTGGAAATAAAGTGTAAATCCTTAAGTACACTGTTTTGAGAAAGACTCACACAAGGATGCACTGGTGGGACAAAGGTGGATTTGTGGTATTTAAATGTATCCACAGTTGAACAATGATGTATTATCATGAAAATGCAGTTTAAGATTGAGCAATCTACAAAATGCTATCACATCCTGTGCAAATGTGTCTTCTGGAACAAAAAAACCCGGTATAAAAGAAATGCCTTTATTTAACAGTTATTTATGAGTCAGATAATGTTACATCAGAGATGTTTAATACATGTGTACTATAAACAATTTGTTCATCAAAAGTTCCATCAAACCATCCAAACTTTTTATTTTTCTGATGTTTTCTACCTCCTCTCTTGTAAGGCGTAAAGGCCTTACGTTTGAGAGTGGGAGAGTCTGGGGTCTGCTGTGTGTCCAAATCTGTACCAGAAGAATCTGCCCCAGATGAATCCGTATATGTACTACGTTTTCTAAGAATGGACTTGGGACATTTCCATTTGGGGGTGGTGTTAGTTTTGTTATACCCTCCTTCAAATCTGACATGTCTAGTATGTTGAAAAGGATGACCTTTGTCATAATAAGTTTGGTCTCTTTGAAAATTTTTGAGTTTCCTATCTTTAAGCTGTTGCTCAAAAGTTAATAAATCCTAACTAAGTTTAGTCAATTGGGTAGAATAAAAAGGCTGATCCATATACTGATTACTTTCTTCACATAATTTACTGACATTGATAATTTCCTTAGAGGTAAATCCCAATACTATCTGTGATGCTGTTTGCCAAACACTGAATTGAGGTCCTGTTCACAGTTAATGAAAAGGCCCAAAAGCCACATGATGTTCCTAGATATTGGAGTGTGTTTTCATGCAATCAGCTATGGAAATGTTACCACAGCTGTTCCACATGCAAGCAGCTAGAGGGGGACTGCAATTCATGCAGAGGTCATCAGCTGATCATGAGCATCACTTACAAAACACAAGCTACTGCCTAAGCAAAGCAGGTGTACTTCTCCACATCCACCAGAGAGGGAGTGAGAGACACAGACAGAGACACAATAAGTCAAGGAGGGGGTGGGAGAGTAAAACCTAAGCATGTTTGTGCCACACACCTACCAGCATAGGGTTTCAACCCCCTGACTGACTATGTATTGCTATCACATGTTGATGCAGTTATTACATGAGCCACATAGCTTACATGCTATGGAGCTGTCCAAAGGTATATCTGATGGTGAGTGACATCTGCAACAGTGATATAGTAATGATAAGGTAGGTGTAGTACACGTGCCTGTCCACATGAACTGGTGTCAATGTCAACAAAGCCACACTCTCTCAGGGACTCGCACACATTGACACAGTTGGCAGGGTAAAGAATAGACTTCCTAAATAGCAAGTTTGCCACAATTCAGTAATGTGCAGGTATGACATGCACCACAGGGGTTATCAGGATGATATATGGGTAAAAGGAGTGTGAAGGTGTCTGACACCAGACAGCATGCCTCATTAGGCCAATGGGAGTTGTAGTGAGTGTGAATGTGGTCAAAAGCATCATACTCCACACACACACACACACACACACACACACACACACACACACACACACACACACACACACACAGATATAGGGTGCCAGTACTGACATGCATGGGTGCATTGCTTCACAGGTGTGTAGTGGTTGACTGTGCCAGAAGGATGTACAAGGCTAGGTGAAGGATATACCATGGCATCAGGCCATATGACAATGGTCTGCAGTGTGGTGTAGGAGTGTAGTGTCTGGATTGGCCCACACAGGTGGGTATTGTATTCACCACCCAGTCACCTGGGTTACTACTGTGTGTGACCAGTACTGTGGAATGCTTGCCATATATGTGTTCTATAGTCCATGACATGGACGGTGTCTGGGATGTGCACACATCCCACATGCATGTTCCGTGATGTGTGGAACTGTACCTGGGGTGTCTGGCCCATGTTGTGTGCACAGATTGTTATCATCAGATGTGTCAGTTCTGGCCTCATGTGGCGGGAACTGTTAATGGACACCAGGGTGACCCTGCACCTACAATGATCGCATGATACAGGTATTCTCTGGTGTCAGTGGCATCTGTCCATACAGGGCATTTGTTTAAGGCATGGTATGTCCTTTGTGGGTCACATTTGATGGCACCACAGTTGTTGCAGGCGTCCAGTGGGGAACATAGTGAAGGTGCACTGTCTGCAATTATGTGGTGATGGGACAGGGTGCCATGCCCTCTGTAGTCCACTTCAATAACACCATGGTTACTATCTGTGGGCAATATGAGGGTACTACCAACAAAGCGGTTGTTGCCTAGTCTAGTGTGTTTATGTATGAGACATGGGTTGAGAGTGTTCTTTGGGTAATACAAGGGTTGCTTAATTTGTTCACCAGACCTTGATGTCACATGTAGGGGCATGGATTGGCACCCCAGTCTCTCTCTCTTGACTATTTGACATATGTTATCCTTTTAAGGTGGACATTGTGACATATAATAGGCCCACCATATAAGAAATTTGCAAAACCCACTCCACAATGAGTCCAGTTGTTACACGCTAACAGCCACCTCCACACAGGTTACAAATGACAGACGCAAACACCCACACATACGTAGTTGCCATGTCAGGGATTAGAACTCCTACCTAACTAGTGTATCATGCTATAGCATTACGCAGTTATAAGATACACCATGGAGATTTCTGGACTGCTCCTTCCCCAAAGGTGTATTTCAAAGGGAATGACATCAGCAGGCTTGTCAAAGAATGTTGTAGTGACTGTGAATGTCCTCAAAAGCATTGCTCCCTGAACAGAGAAACCAACACACACACAACCACACTTGTCTTGTGTGGGAATAGAACTCCTACCAAACTACTATATCACACTACAGCATTACGCTGTTATAGGACACACCACAGAGATTACTGGACCAGTACTTCCCCTAAAGTGTATTTCAAAATTAATGACATCTTCAGGCTTGCCAAGGAAGGGCAATGGAGGTTGTATTGACTGTGAATGGCCTCAAAAGCATTGCTCCCTACACAAACAAACAAACACACTTGCCTTGTCTGAGAATAGAAGTCCTACCGAACTACTATATCACACAACAGTATTACATTGTTCTAGGATGCACCACAGAGATTACTGGGCTAGCCCTGCCCCAAAAGTGTATTTTAAAATGAATGACATCAGCAGGCTTGCCAAAGAAAGGCATTTGAATTGTAGTGAGTGTGACTAGCCAAAAAAGCATTGCTCCCTACATGGACAAACAGTTGCCACATCTGGGATTAGAACTCCTACCTAGCTAGGTTATCACACTGCAGCATACACAGTTATAGGATGCACCACAGAGATTACTAGCCTACTGCTTCCACAAAGATGTATTTCAAAGTGAATGACATCAGCAGGCTTGCCAAAGTAGGGCATTTGAATTGTAGTGAGTGTGAATAGCTTACAAAGCATGTTCCCTGCACAAACACACACACACAGTTGCCACAACTGGGATTAGAATGCCTACCTAACTAATTTATCACACTACAGCATTACACAGTTATAGGACACACTGCAGAGATTACTGGGCTACTGTTTCCCCAAAGGTGTATTTCAAAGTGAATGACATCATCAGGCTTGCCAAAGTCGGGCATTTGAATTGTAGTGAGTGTGACTAGCCTAAAAAGCATGCTCCTTACACAGACAAGCACACACAGTTGCCATATCTGGGATTAAACCCCCTACCTAACTAGTTTATCACACTACAGCATTACGCAGTTATAGGACACGCCACAAAGATTACTGCATGATCCTTTCCCTAAAGGTGTATTTCAAAGTGACTGACATCAGCAGGCTTGCCACAGTAGGGCAATGGGGAGGCCAGTGTGTGTGCATGGGTCATAACTCATTCATCTAGAGGTAGACACACCACACTCAGGCACACACAGGTTTATATTCTCCAAGTACATATAGACAACTGCTAGATGACTCCTGCCTTGTACAGTCATGTTGCACAGTTAGCACTAGCACAAGAGACTATAATGGTGAGGGATTCCAGAGGCAAATGTCTATAGTGGGTGACATTTACACATCATGTGGTTGTAGCCATTTGGCTGTGTGCTGGGTGGGACAGGCCTCATGATGGAAGGCTCTTTGTCACTGTTACTCTCTTCCACCCATCTATGTATGTGTACTTTTGGCATATTATAGTGTATTGTCCTTGGATATATGTGTGCATTCCTATCCAATGTGTGTGCAAAGCATGACTGGTGCATACAGAGGAGTCTATCTGCAACTGTCAGATATGTATGGTCCACTGTTGGCAGACATGGGCTTCATTTCTTTAAGTGTGTGAGCATGCCCAGTAGGACCTTTTAGTATTTTGTTGTCTGACATTGCCTTCATTTCACTAAATGTGGGAGCATGCCCAGTATGCCCTTCTGTATTGAATCTGTGGATCCATTCCAGGTATATTGTACTCCAGTGCAGACGTTTGTGTTCTACACCTACAGCTAGCAAACTGTTTCTGCAGGATATCTGTAAATCAGTTGACCATATGGGGTCAAACTGGGCAAGGGATAGCGGGTACTGTAGATAATTGTGTCTATGCTGCTTCTACTACATGGTCCTGGTGTTAGCAGAGATATTCAGACATGTGCACTGTTATACACTGTGATGTTTTATGTCATCGAGTACTGTCAGGTAGACATTTTTGCTTGCAGTGATGTCCTAGAGAACACAGGTTGAATTCAGCTGTGTCCAGTATTGTGGTAAAACACCTACATATTCCTGCAAACTACTGCCATTCTGGGGGTTGCTGCAGACACTTGGTGTTGGGACTGTGTAACTGGTTCAGCACCTTGGTACAGTGGTGGCAGAGGATCCCATACTTGTACATCCATCAACATGACAGTATGGCCTTATCTTGCTGCGGCAATACCTCACAGCTGTACAGATTCACACAGGTTACCAAGAGGCAGGGGTCATAAGTCAGGACATTACCCCAATTGTAGTTTACGAGCAGGTGTGTAGCCACTCATTCTTGTGTTTGCAGCCAGGGATAGTATCTGCACACGGTTGCGTTTCGGACTTCACACATTCCATACTGCCCATGCTCCCACCCTCCCTCTATTATTCTTCTTCCATACATTATGCAAACATTCTCTGATACTTTCCCTATAGTTATCACCTCATCACAGCAGTGTATTGGTGTTGGTCCACATTTCATGCAGTGGGACATGGTGGACATGCTACTGTGGTTTGTCCACATGGCCTTGCATATGGGGTCTGTGGACTGTGTTATGTTGTTATTTGGGAGTCCATGGCATAACATACATTGGCAGTATGGGTGAGACACAGGCCTTTGGCAGAGGACTGTAGGCTATTTGGTAGTGATGTAGGCCATCTGTAGCAGGCTGTTGCATTCTGTCAGTCCTACAATCCCAGACTGCAATACAGTATATTCCCCTGGGGTGACAGGATAGGTGTGCTAGGTGTTCATGCCAACACTTTCTGTCAGTTTTGATCAAGTGGTGTGGATGCTGGCAAGGTGCTGCTTACAGCTAGGGACACACCTGCATGGGACACCTGCACTACATGTTGCATTCTTTCACTATTGCCATACACAGGTGGGGTTCATATTGTACCCATTCCCAACAGCAGGGATAAGACCAGAGAGGTACCTGTGGGTGTTGGTTGGGTGAGCTGGGTGCATGTGTGCTATGGACACTACCTGCATCTGACTCACAGATATGCATGGGGCATTCCATGTATGCTGGCTTGTGCAGGGACATCAGCTGTTTCTCAATACATCATTTCTATGACCTTTGTGGTCTCCAAGTGTTTGGCAAGAAGACATCCGTATTCCCTACTAAAAGTCCAGATAATGTGCTGCAAACCTGTATGTACAATTCCAAAGGTGTGTCCTTTTAATGGTTACACATTATATACTGTCTGTCTGGGGTACTTTCCCCTGTGTACTGCTTGTATATCTGGCCCAACAGTCATGCCATGTCCATCTTTCAGATTGTGACACATATTACCTCCATACATTTATAATGGCTTACTGCTAGAATGTGTTATACTTTGGAGCATTGTGTTTGGCACTGCAGTTGTGAGGACTTGTCCCTGTCATCAGCAGTACTGGGCAATGGCCACCAGGATAAACCTCACCATGCATACATACTGACCACTCTCACACAATATGTAACATACACCAACTTAACACATGCATACCGGCATATTGTACAAATGCTACAATCTATTCTGCTACCTTGGCCACCTCAGGTAATCTGTGCTCCACTGGTATTATACCTACACATATATGTTACTACATTTCTACATAGGATTGGGGCGGGGCACTACTGGACTGTTAATACATATCTACATAGGCATGGGGGGCACACCAGACTGTTACTACATTTCTACATAGGATTGGGGGTCACACCTGACTGTTAGTATGTGTCTACATTGGATTTGGGGGGGGCACACCTGACTGTTACTACATTTCTACATAGGATTGGGGGGCACACCTGACACTTTTACAAATTTGCTTTGGCTGTACTGGTATGTCACATACTCCATGTCATTCTGTATTATAACCTGTCATGCTGACTAGAGGCATATCAGTGTACTACAGGTCTTAGGTTTGATTGACCTACATATCACTTTTTGACTTCTTACCCTTCATAACTAACATCCCACTGCCTGACCTGATGTAGTCTGTCTGTGTAGGCCTGGGGCGGAGGTTATCCATAGCTATCATTCAGAGGCCTTAACACAGCCTTTGTTTGTGTTTGTCTACACCTGTCCTGCTTGCTGTGACTGTTGTTGGGTATGTGAGCCTCCCTGACTGGCATGTGTATGTCATATGGACACACATGTGGCCCAGCACATTTCCTGCAGTGGGTTTTGTCACCATGTGTAGTACTGGCTACTATGGTGACACCAGTATTTGTTACAGATCTCATGCTGCCATTATAGGTGTCTACTATCTGCTGGCATCCCATTCAGCCACCTGATTCCCTTGCATCCTTACATCCATACCATAGATACTAGTAGCAACACATACTACTCCATTCAGTTATTGGTAAGAAGAGTGACTTATCTTGTGACTGTGCTAGTATTGAGGATGGTGCTGGAGGGCTGACTATGTTAGTAGCACATAGCACACTCCCTATACATGTTTGAGCACAGGTAGTGTCATGTTTGGCATCCCTTTTACTGTATGTGGGAGTCAGAGAGAGGTGTCATTCCTTGGGTCCCTACTGTCTTGGTGTATGTGCTATGCATTGCCTCTTTGCCAAGGCCAGGGCATACTGGGCATGCCTCCTTCTGTCTACTGTGGTAGGCTCAAGTTGTTCCTCCTCTGAGTCACTCTGTGGCTGTGCAAGCCTTTGCAATGGTGGGGGGCTGTGTGACCCTGCCCCGTGCTGTTCCTGTTGCAGCTATTTCTGCAGGATCAAATTGTGTAGCATGACACATACGATGACAATTTGAGTACATGTAGCTGGTGTTTGCTGCAAGGCTTCACCAGATGTGTTCAGGCACCAGAACCGTGACTTGAGCATCTCAAACACGTGCTCTATTATGATTCTGGTCTGCACGTGTGCCTCATTATGGAGTTATTGTTCAGGTGTGTGCGCATTTCTGATGGGTATTATCAGCCATGGCTGCAGCAACATCCCCCACTAGGTGACCATAAGGAATGTTCACACTGGCAAATCTCTTTTACAGCTGCTTCAGATGCCAGATGTGGGAATCATGATAGCTTCCAGGGAAGCCATCACACACATTCATTATAATGCCCTGGGCATCGCACATGACCTGGTAGCCGATGGAGGGGAATTCTTTGTGGCTGATGTAGACCATACCCCGCTCACCAGGTGGTGCTTTGATGCATATGTGCATGCAGTCCATAGCACCCACTACCTCAGGTTATTCTGCTATTTGGTGGAAGAGACGCATATTGCTGGCCAATGTCTCACGGGTGTTGTGGAAATATACATGCTCACCAGCATGTGCTGATATGGCATCCAGGAACTGGTTGAGTACCCTGGATGCTGATGTCTCTGAGATCCCCATGATATCCCCAGTTGGCCTTTGGAAGGTACCTGTGGATAGTATTCTTAGCCCTACACATACCTTGGTATCCACTGGGATGGGTTCCCCTATTAGTTCTGTGTCAGGTGTGGCTGGCACAGCTCAATAATTTGCTGTAGAAGGTCCCTGTCTACCCTATAGCGCTCTACTATCTCCAGCTCATGTAGCCCCTGGTAGGTTACCCTGCATCTGTACACTCTTCTCCGTCTCCTCACTGTGGGTTGGTCACCAGCATTCTCATCCTCACCACCCTCAGCCTCTTACACATGTTGATGTATGATAGCTGCTGCAGCCCTTATCATTTTGTTGTTTTTGTTTGTTAAACCTTCCTCGCTTGTATACACTGGTGGTGTAGAGTATGTGGGAAAAAACAGAGGGGAAGGTGCTTGCATAGTTTATAGTAGTGTTCTGGGATGGGCTGATGCCTGTGTAATTGGCTGATTCTGATACATTTCACCTGCCAGCTATTCTAGTTCTCCTTGATTTCCTTCCTACTGTTGTTTTTCCTTCCCATTGCTTCCTGTTTAAGCCCAGGGGCGCACCGTGCAAACACAGTGCTCAATTGTGCACAGAGCTGCTATTTCCTGGTTTACTTTTTTTTCCTTTAAAACCTGGTGCATGGCACGCACACCAGCTTAGGCAGTGTAAAGAGTGCTAGGCAGCCTCAGAAACACCCCCTTGCTTAGCTCTGCTAAGCTAAGGGGAAACCTGAGCCACAGGGCTCCAATCTGCTAACAGTATGCCTGACACACCCCGTATGATGTCAGCTAACTCTTACGTTTGAACCAAGCTATTCCTGCACTTACACTGTTGGGTGCTGACTAACATTGAAGGGAAATCTGGGATTCAGTATCATTCCCCTAATTTGCATAGGATTGACAGCTAATGCATGGTTACAGGTCCCACATGGAGCCTCCCCTTAGCAACCACTATTCACTGGCCATGTTGTCTTTTGCCTGCCATTGAGTATAATGGCAAAATAGTGATTTTGGTTCAAATGCTTATTTCAGGTTATTTTTTATATTTTCATCCCAATCCAGTTTGAGCACCACTGCCCTATGCTTAAACAGCCAAAATCGGCTAAAAAAATGAAAGTTATTTTTTATACTGTTTTCCATGCCAATGGCCATATATTTGGCCACTGGCATGCTTTACACATTATATACACCCTTTATTTGGAGCTGTCATGGCTCCATTTTGTAGTTTGCAGAAATGTACTCGGTTACTAACCGAGTATAGCTTCCTGGATTGCAAATTCACCTCATTTGCATGGTTTTCACCTGCAAATGGGGTAGTTTGCATACAGGAGCTGTGTCCATGCAGGAATAGTGCAGGAGCGCTTATGCACACCCCTGCAACTTATTCCTGGATCGTACATCAACCACATTGCCTCCAGGAGCTCCTGCACTGTTCCTGTACACCGTGCACGGCTTGTTGAATCTGGTATAGGTTAAAAACAACAAATTCACTTATTGTGATTAATGATTACAAGTTCTTTTTCCATATTCATAAATTGCCATTTTATGGCATATACTGAAAGTTTTTAGATTTAAATGGCAACATTCTATTTTGTATAATCAGCAAAGGTTAAACTGAGTGATTATTGTCAATTTAATTCTATTTGTTCAGAATGTGATTGTTACCTTCTGTGGCATTCTTAGTTCAGGCTTCTGTTGTTTTCCTTCAACAACGTTTTCAGTTTGATGTCATGTATAAAACATTAGTTACCTTGGTAACAGCTTAAGTATTATGTATGGTCAAGATGTGTTACAAAACCACAATTCAAGTTAAAGCAATTATATGACTTGTTATGCACATTTACCTGCTTGAGAAAATCATCATGCTTCCCCTTGATGTTCAATGTAGTGTATCCCCAGGATTCAGCAAGCTCTGCATGGTGTGCAGCAATAGTGCAAGAGCTGCTGCATACAATATGGCCGATGAGCAATCCAGGAACGAGCTCCTGGGAAGTGCATGAGTGCTCCTACACTACTCCTGCACGGACACCACTTCTATATGGTAATTATCCCATTTGGAGGTGAAAACCATGCAAATGAGGTAAATTAGTGATCCAGGAAACAACCAGGCATCTGTGCAGGAATAGTGTAACCTGCAGAAATGTATTTAGTTACTAACTGAATACATTTCTGCAAATTACAAAATGGAGGCATGACAGCTCCAAAGAAAGCATGTATTCAATGGAGTAGGCACGCCAATGGCTAAATATATGGCTATTGTCATGATAAATAGATTCAAAATGATAAAAAATAACTTTTATTTTTTTTGCCGATTTCGGACATTTAAACGTAGGGCAGCGGTGTGCAAATGGGATCGGGGCAAAAATAAAAAAAATAAAAAGTTGGAAATAAGCTTTTAAACCCAAATCAGCATTTTTCCATGATAGTCAATGGCATGCATAAGACAACAATACCAGGGAGCAGTGGTTGCTAAGGGGGAAGGCTGAGTGTGAGTGTGGTAACTATGAATTAACATTCTGTTTTATGCAAATGAGGGGACTGATACTGGATCACAGATTTCCTCTCAGTTTTAGTTTGCACCCAACTGTGTAGGTGCAGCAGTACAACAGTGCAAGTCTAAGACCTGAATAACTTCATAAGGGGGTGTGTCATGCTTGCTTTAAGCTCATTGGAGCTCTGTGGCTCATGGTTGCCCTTAGATAAGCACAGCTAAGGAAGGGGGTGTGTCAGATGTTCCTGAGCACTGTGTACATAGCCTAAACAGGTGTGTGCACTGTGCACCAGGTTTTAAACAAAACAAAACAAAAACCAAATAGGAAATACCAGCTCTGTTCACATCTGAGCACTGGGTATGCATGGCGTGCCTTGTGGCTTAAACAGGAAGCCAATGGGAAGGCAAAACAGCAGTAGGAAGGCAATCAAAGAGAACTAGCATAGCTGGCAGGTGAAATGTATCAGACTCAGCCAATTACACATGAAACAGCCTAGAACACTACTATAAACTATACAAATACCTTCCAGCCTGTTTTTTCCCACAAACTCTACACCACAGGTATACACAGATGGGAAAATCTTACCTGACAAAACTAACAAAATATTAGGGACTGCTGTTGCTCTCATACATCAATATGTGCAAGAGGCTCAGGGTGGTGAAGATGTGAATGCTGATGACCAACCCACATTGAGGAGAAGGAGAAGAATGTACAGACCCAGGGTAACCTACCAGGGGCTACATGAGCTTGGGATAGTAAAGCACTATAGGGTGGACAAGGACATTCTACAGCAAATTGTTGTGCTGTGCCGGCCACACCTCACACACAGAACCAACAGTGGGGAGCCTATCCCTGTGGATACCAAGGTATGTGTAGGCTTAAGAATACTAGCCACAGATACCTTCACAAGGCCAACTGGAGATATCATGCGGATCGCACAGGCATCAGCATCCAGGGTACTTCACCAGTTCCTAGATGCCATGTCAGCACATGCCGGTGAGCATATATATTTCCTCAATACCCATGAGCCGCTGACCAGAAATATGTGTCTCTTCCATCAAATAGCAGAATACGCTGAGGTAGTGGGTGTTATAGAATGCATGCACATACACATCAAAGCACCACCAGTAGAGCGGGGTAGGGTCTACAGAAACCACAAGGGCTTCCTCTTCATCAACTGCCAGGTTGTGTGCAATGTTCAGGACATTATCTTGAATGTGTATGCTGGCAGCCCTGGAAGCTATCACAACTCTCACATCTGGCATATGCCACAGCTGTACCAGTCATTTGCCAGTGAGGACATCCCACATGGCCACTTAGTGGGGGGTGCTGGTTGCACACTGGAGCCATGGCTGATGACACCCCTAAGAAATGCACATACACCCGAGCAAGATCTCCATAATGAGGTACATGCACAAACCAGAATCATAATAGAGCATGTATTTGGGATGCTCAAGTCACAGTTCCAGTGCCTGGACATATCCGGTGGAGCCTTGCAGTACTCTCCAGCTATATGTACACAAATGTTCATAGTATGTTCCATGCTACACACTATGATCCTGCGGAAACAGCTGCAGCAGGAACAACACGGGGCAAGGCCACACAGCCCCCCATCATTACCAAGGTCATCACAGGCACAGAGGGACTCGGAGGAGGAACTACCTGAGCCTGCCCATGTAGGCAGAAGGAGGTGTGCTCAGTATGCCCAGGTCTTGGCAAAGAGATAACGCATAGCACATACACTGACATGGTAGGGACCCAGGGAATGACACCTCTCTCTGACTCACACATACAGTAAAAGGGATGCCAAACATGACACTACCTGTGCTTTACCATGTATAGGGAGTGTACTATGTGCATCTGACATAGACTTCAAGCACAATCCTTAATACTGGCACAACCACAAGGTCAGTCAATCTTTCTATAAATTGATGAATAGAGTAGTATGTTCTGATAGTTGTATCTATGGTATGGATGTGAGCAGGCAAGGGAATTGGGTGGCTGAATGGGATGGCAGCAGATAGTGGACACCTATATGGGCAGGATGAAATCCATAACAAATACTACTGTCAACATACTAGGCAGTACTAGAGAAGGTGACAAATCCCACTGCAGAACATGTCATGGCCCAAATGTGTGTCTATAGGACACATACACATGCTTATCAGTGCAGCTCACATACCCACCACCAGCCTCAGCCAGCAGGACAAGTGTAGATGACCATAAAGAAAGGCTGGTCTAAGGCCTCCAATTGATGGCAATTGTTAACATCCCCCCTCCAGACCTACACATACAGACTATACAGGTCTGGCAGTTATATGTCAGTTCTGAAGGATAAGAAGTCTGAAACTGAAATGTAGGTCAATAAAACCTATGATCTGTAAACTACTGATATGCCGCCAGTCTGCATGATAGGTCAGAATACAAAATGAAATGGAAGCCAACAGAGAACTTGAAATACCAGTACAGTCATAGCAAATGTTGAAAGTCATCAGGTGTGCTCCCCCCAAAATCCCATGTAGAAATGCAGTAACATGTAAGTGTGAGGTGTAATAACCATGGAGCACAGATTACCCAAGCTGGCCCAATCTACAGGATAGATTGTTGCATGTGTACAATATACAGGGGTCCGTGTGTTAGGTTGTAGCATGTTCAATATTGTGTAGAAGTAGTCAGCTTGTACGCATGGAGGGCTGTGTGATGGTGGCCTATGGGCAGTACTGTGGATGGCAGGGCCATGTTCTGACAACTGTAGTGCCAACCACAATGCTTGTCAGCAATACCCATGTCAGCAGTCATCCATACTCACTGTCAAGATGTCAATATCTGTCTTTGTCTGAAAGATGGACATGCCATGAATGTGGACCCATACATACACACAGTACACAGGTGGAAGTACCCTAGACAGAGTGCATACAATTTAACTGTCAACTGCACACAGCTTTGGAATTTTACATACAGGTTAGCAGCACACTAGTTGTCTGTGTAGTATGAAATACTGATGTAGTCTGGATAATCACTGGCAGACCACAAAAGGCACAGTTATGAAGTAATGAGAGACTGCCTATGTCCCTGCACAAGGCAGCAAAAGGGGAATGTCCCAGGTATATCTGTGAGTCAGCTGCAAGTAGCTTCCATATCACACATGCACTCAGCTCACCCCACTATCAGCCACAGGATTTCCACAGGTCATATCCTTGCTGTTGGGAATGAGTACAGTATGACCCCACTTCTGTATGGGAATAACCACAGAATGCAGCATGCTGAAGAAGTGTCTTATGCAGGTCTGTCCCTAGCTGTAAGCAGCATTCTGCATGCATCTGGACCAATGGGTCAATATGTACAGGAACTATTGCCATTAACACCTCAAACACTTACCCTGTCACCCCAGGGAAATCCACTGGCTTGCACACAGCCTGGGAATGTAGGAGTGACAGAATGCACTGGCCTGCTACAGATGGCCTGCATTACTACCAAATGGCCTACAGTCCTCTGTCAAAGGCCTGTGCCTCACCCATAGTGCCAATGTATGGTATCTCATGGGGTCCCAAATAACAAACTAACACAGTCAATAGAACGCAAATGCAAGACCATATTGACAAGTCCCAGTAGCATGCCCCCATGTCCTACTGCATGAACTGGGAGCATATCCATAAATACTGCTGGGATGAAGGGCCAACTATAGGGATACTTCCCAGATATCACTCGCATAATGTTAGGATGAGAATAGAATAACAGATTGGGGGGTGTAGATGCATTGACGTCATGGAGTGTGTGAAGTCTGAAACTCTAATGTGTGCGCATACTACATCTGCCTGCAAACTCAGAAATGGGTGGCTACAAACCTGTTCAAAAACCACAATGTGAAGGGGAACTGACCATATATATGAACACTGCCTCTGAGTAACATGGGTGAATCTGTACAGCTGAGAGGTAAGCCACAGCAGGATATGGCCATGCTGTTAAGTTGATATATGTACAACAAGGGGATCCTCATTCACCATACTATCAAGGTGCTGGACCATTTACACAGACTCATCAGCAAGTGTCTTTAGCTAATCCTCCAGGATGGCACTTGTGATAGCTGTGTAATACCAAAGTGTAATAAACTAGTTAGGTAGGAGTTCTAAGCCTGGTTCTGGGAACTGTAAAAATGTGTGTTTTGCATGTGAGAGTGTGTGAGTCTTTGGCACCTGATGTTACTCATCTTCAAATATACCTTTGGACAGTCCTCCAACATACAACTGCCATGGCACCTGTGATAAATGGGTAATACCATAGTGTAGCAAACTAGTTAGGTAGGAGTTTTAATCCTGGTCCTGGCAACTGTGAAAATATGTGTGAGTTTTTGCTGACACTTGCTTTTGTGGTCATTCACACTTACTGCACTTCCCTCACCCCTCCTTTAGCACTGCAGCTAATGTCATTCACCTTCAAAGATACTTTTGGACAGGTCTACAACATATAACTGCTGTGGCACTTGTGATAACTGTGTAATGCCATAGTGTAGCAAGCTAGTAGGAGCTCTAATCTTGGTCCTGGTAACTGTAAAATGTGTGTCTTTATGTGTGAGAATGTGTTACTCTTTGTTGATATCTGCTTTTGTGGTCATTCACACTTACTGCACTTCCTCACCCCTCCTTTAGCACTGCAGCTGATGTCACTCACCTTCAAAAATACCTTTTTACCGCTGTCTAATATATAACCACCATGGCACTTCTGATAACTGTATAACAGTATAGTACCAATACATAGTTAGCTAGGGGTTTGAAACTCAGCACTGGCAAGTGTGTGTGTGTGTGTGTGTGTGTGTGTGTGTGTGTGTGTGTGTGTGTGTGTGTGTGTGTGTGTGTGATCAGTATCCTGTGTGGGTGTTGATGTGATCATGTAAATAACAAGATTCATTGCAGCACGAGTTTTGCTACATTTTCATATTGAGGACCCATATGTCCCGATGTCACATTACAGGGCCAACATTTGTCAAACACCATAGAGGTTGTTGTAGAAAATACACAGCCATACATTTATATATAGGCAACAATAATAATACCCAGAGACCTCTCTCTACCCACATATCATACACAAACACACTTGGCTCTTTCTCTCTTCCTGTCTTTCTTTCCTTCTGTCTCTCTCTCTCTCTCTCTCTCTCTCTCTCTCTCACCGCCTCTCTGGTAGATGAGGAAAAATGCATTGGTTTTGCATAGGCAGCAGCTTAACTTTGGTAGGTAATGCTCATGATCAGCTGATGACCTGTGCACAAATTGGAGTCTTCCACTTGCTAATTGCATGTGGAACACGTGTGATATCCTTCCTATAGCCAATTGCATGTAAACACACCCCTAAAAGTAAGCAGTGCAAGTGGCTGTTGGCCTTTCTCCCTCACTGTGAGCAGCGCTTCATGTGGGTGTGTGACAAACAGCATCACAGAGGGTAGTTGGAAACACTTCTTAAAAATAACACTGTGGAGACAGGCCAAAAAACTGGAGGGGGATGTTCCAGACATAGGGACAGAATGTACATATTGCTGTTCTACATTTGAAGTAATGTTGGTTTAACAGGGTTTGTGTGGATATGGCTGTTCTGCATGATTTAAAGTCTGGCATGACAGTGTTATGTGGTTGAGAAACTCTCACCTGTAGGGCTATGTGCAGACTGGCAAGAGTCTGGAGCCTGAGGTTTGGTGTGTTACTCACACATTTTCTGCCTTCATAAATGAGTAGCATACTCTAATTATTGTACTCAGGAAATGGTAACATCCATGTGTGTTACTGACTTCATATCCCTCAGAAGAGATATGCCACAACAAACCCTGTTACACCAGCAATGTTCTGTTTATAGCTGCAATATGTCAATATTGGCCCTGTGTTTGTGCCTCTGTCCCCCAAGTCTGTCACCCTTTGTTCATATGTCATGCAGTAAGAGGTGGATATGTACAATATACCATTAGTTAATAACATAATTCCTGATATCAAGCTAGTGATATATCAGACTGTCAGACATGTAATGTAAAGGAGGCCTAATAGTTGTGGACAAAACCTGGATATGCTGTGGTAGTCTCTACAGTAGCGAGGTCTGTGTACTTATGGTGATTGTTGACAGAGTGTCTGTATTATGTAGCAGTGTATTGTGATCATGTTATTTGGCCTGTGTACAGACTGGGGTAGATGTCAGTGCTCTTGGTCCTGTTCTATCTGACAGTGCATGCTGCTCCAGTTTCTAATACCCGGTCAGTCTATATGTTTGTAGGGCCAGACTGAGAAATGTCCCATACCACTGTCAGGTATCAGACTACACTGTGAATTGGGCCAGTATATGTAGGGTTAGTGTGTAAGTGGCAAACATGATGATGACTTTTGTTCCCACAGGCCATCGACTGTACTATTACTATGTACTATGATGATTGTCTGATTTCTGTCAGTAACTGATGGCATACATGTCAGTTTCAGAAGAGCCTTCCTTCACAACATGTATGTTGACACAGCCCCTGTCACAGTAGCAACATTCTACATGTATAACTGCAATACATACATTACGTTCCCTTGCACTAACAGGTTGAGAGTTATGGTGCTGAGGTATGACTCCACTACATGTCATGGGCCTATGTTATACACACACACACACACACACACACACACACACACATATATATATATATATATGTATATATATATATATATATATATATATATATATATATATATATATATATATATATATATATATATATATATATATATATATATATATATATATATATATATATATATATATATATATTATATATATATATATATATATATATATATATCACATACACTTTAATATACTTTCAGTCAAATGAAATGTCGATATATATATATATATATATATATATATATATATATATATATATATTATCTGTATAAACATATATATATATATATATATATATATCCTTTTATGTGTAAACATGAGCATTGTATATACCTTCTCAGGTGTATCCCACCATATTAATTTGATATGTGTATATTTATATATAAGAACATGACTAATTTAAACCTTTTTCACTTACAAGTACTAAACAATTGTAGTAGTCAGAGCAGTTGTTCACTACTATTCAGTATGTGTACTGAATGATATATTTGAAAAACAAGACATTTTCAAAGCTCAGATGGCTTAGTGGTTAACTGCTGTGACTATAGTGTACAGGGTCCTGTGTTCAAGACTTGAAAGGGATGTTTATTTTGTTACTAGGCAGAACAAGGACTGTTGGATACATTGTGGTTAAGGCAGTTTTGAGCAGCTTTAAGCGGGTTTGCGTGTGTTTGTGTGATGGTAAGCACTGCTAACATACAGTTAAACGCATAGGCACTTACACCATGTAAGCTTCACTTACCAGTGCACAAATCTGCTTAGCCTTTACATTTAAGTAATGCTTATACCTGCTCGGCATAAATCAGCCCTGTTAACCATTGATCACATTCACGTCTGATAAAAAAGCATGGTAATGACAGCTTAAATTAGAGCATTTAATTCCATGTTCATAACATGCTTCTATATGCTGTCATTACAGTAGCAAGTGGTGTGAGTATACTGTATGGAACATTTGAGTATATATGCATAGAGCCACAATCTTTTCTCTTTGTATGTGTTTCATACTTGGGTAGTATCACAGGTTATATGCAGTCATACATGCCTGTATTGTATCGTCACATTACCACTTTTAACAGTGCTTTTCCAAGTAAGAGTAGATTGCAGATTGTAGTACTGGAACCATAGACTCCTACATGCAAAGCTGGAATCTGTGTACTGACTATTGTGTTCTTGGTGTTTGACCTGTATGTTTTTATGCATCTCCTTGTGGCTATTGATCTGATATGTTGATATTAACGGTAAACTACTATGTTTTTAGGACATGTCATTGAGGACTGGTGTCATGTAGTAATAACATATCTATCAGTTTCAGATGTCTATCTGTCAGAATATTCATCCTAATGAATAACCTGTTGGCTAGCTACTTTCTGTCTATCCTCTGTACAGATGTGCAAATGTCAGGTATTCATCTTGGCTGCTTGCAGGCAATCTCTGATTGACTGACACTTACATGTTTGCCCAGCTGTCTTATGAATGCCACAGCTAGGAAACCCCACTCTGTATGCACCACATGCCATGAATACCTCAAACAGACTAGCACAGTCGACAGAACATATTTGTGTACAGGTCCCTAACCCAGACACCGGCCATGTTATGCAATATATGTTGCAAACATGTCAGTTGGAGCACCTCACTGGCACTCTTCAAGAAAAAAACACAGGAGTGGATGTTGAATTTAACAGTCACCCTGGGGATCACTCATGAGGCATCAGTTGATAGATGGCCGGCTAACAAATGTCAGGTGGCACAGTCCCAGGGGTCTATATTAGATAAACGAAAGTTTATCTTACCAAATGTTGACATTATCGAAAATCCTGGAACTCGAAACTGCAATTGTGGGGGGCTGTGCCCCCCACACCCCTCACTAAATATATATTCCAACTCCGAGATCGCACTACAGTGAGGAAAGGGCAAATATTCCCATCTTCACTGTACTGCGATTTCACAATTCCGGTTTTGGGTTCTGAGATTTTCGCTCATGTTAGCGTTCAGTAAGATAAACTTTCTTTTATCTAATATAGACCCCAGTACCAGTGTACTCGCATGCCCTACTCTTCTCATCTCTCCATGAACATTAGCCTGGTACACATCTGGGAATACCTACACATATGGATCTCAGTACTGAGAAATGTGTGTGTCCATTATTGAGTATAACAGTGTCGGTGTGTTTGTAAACTTGTAGTTGAAAATCCTCTGAGGGCCTTCTCACCCACTACTCCCCCCATTGCTATACTTAGAAATGGCTGTTGCTGTAATTCACATTAAATGTACCTTGTTACACTCTTCACCCTATGGGCTACCTGGAGCTTGCAGTGCCAGCATAACACTGTTCTATTAATGGGTAGGTAGGTATGGGTTACCCTCTGAGTCCTGGCAAATGTGTGTGTGTGTGTGTGTGTGTGTGTGTGTGTGTGTGTGTGTGTGTGTGTGTGTGTGTGTGTGTGTGTGTGTGTGTGTGTGTGTGTGTGTGTTGTGTGTGTGTGTGTGTGTGTGTGTGTGTGTGCACGCATGTGTGTGTGTGTGTGTGTGTGTGTGTGTGTGTATGTCAGTGCAATTATGTGTGACTGTGCATATATTTATGAGACAGCATCCTGAGGCCACATTCTCCAAATACAATAAACTTTGCCATACATTATAAGGGATAGTCATGTTGCTGACATTAGGAGAGCCATGTCAAACCCTCACCGTACTATCCCTGTGGTATGTGCAATAAATGCATATGCCTGTAGTAGTACTGATTAGACAGACAAGGGTTTGTATTGCAGTCCTGGTCAATGTGTGATTGTGGGTATATCAGAGCATTATCATGGGTTTCAGTGAGTACAATATCCAATATGGGGTGTGGGTGCTGGGTATACTGTCTTTACACCATGGTAACCCCAGTACATGTCCCAAAGTCCATTGTTTAAGGACTGCTGTCACCATCAACCATACAGGTAACTGATTACACTATCCAGCCCTATGATGCATGTGCTGTGTGCAAAAACTCCCTAACAGTATGGACTCACTGACAAGGTAGTTAGCACTGCTAAACCCAAGTCTTTCAAATGTGTCTATGACTGTATGTGTTTGTCAATGTGTATATGACATTATGCCATACTATGTATTGTTCATTAACACCCAGTACATCTCCCATTACCGTACTGTACAAGGCTTGGTGTTCTTCACTTAACAGGAAACTCAGGACACACCTCATCCTAAAAGCTCTGTGGTGTGTGCATTTAAGGCCAAACACATTAGTACCAATAAGTACCTAGGTAGGGGTTTGAGTTTCAGTGTTGCAAAGTAAGTGTGTGTGCATGTGAAGGGATCTACTTCAGTTTGCAGAAAATATATGTCCCAGGAGATCATTTGTCTGAGAGTGAACAGGCAAAAGGTAACATTTCAAAGGAATAATCTTGTGGGAATTCATTCCATCTAAACTAGTAGCGGATGTATAAATGCCCTATTCCCCACTATACAGCTGTACAGTGATACTGGAATTTGTCTTTATAGTTGGGTGTGGTTGTTGTGGGCACAGCCACCCACATTGGGGTTATTGTGTGTATCCCCAGCTTAGTCTGCTGTTATACTGTGCAGTTTATGTTAACAGGTTAAATATTTCTTAATCACACTATGTGTGATTCTATGCCACCCCACACCCTCCAAAGTGGGGGGCTGTGCCAAAAACACTAGCACACCTATGTTTACTAACTCCAGGATTGCACTACATTGGGAAAGACGACATATACCCTGCCAGTACCACCACCAATGACATTAAACTGGCAGACTGATTATTTACTGATGTGATGTTTTGGCTATTTGGTCTTTGTGGAATTACATAGACAAAATGAGTTCACTGCAAAATTAAGTCCATCCATGTGTACAGTATTCTCTGCGAATTGCATCAACACCAAAGTCTGTGTGTGTTTGTGTGTGTGTGTGTGTGTGTGTGTGTGTGTGTGTGTGTGTGTGTGTGTGTGTGTGTACGTGTTTGTGTGTGTGTGTTATTCACAAACATTTGGTTTATGCCACCCAGTACACTTACCATTGTCCACTGTAGAAGAGCTGCTGATATCGGCCACCAAGCACTCACCTGTATACACCGCTCAGACCTATCAGCCATGTGGCACATGCAGTAATTGTTATACAGACCTGTTACTTGTGTTCAGCTGTACCCAGGATATGACACAGTCAATGTGTCACCACAGTGGCATACCCCTTGTAAAAAAGGACAACAGACCAACATCCTGCTGACCTAGACACCTACAACACAAACATAATACATTATGCAGACCACAATCAGTCAGTGTTAATAACAGCTATAAAGCATCATGGCTGGACAGCTACACACCTGGACATGTAAGCATTAAACATTCCAGCTGAAAACATGTTAAACAGCATTACATTGCTAAACCTTAGTACATTCTCCCTGTACATCAAATCATATTAGCATGTCCCTGCATTGATAGTATGGATGACAGGGATGTGGCACAGGTATCATTATATACACAGGATGTGTGGTGGGTTTGCCAGAGGCCAAGGCTGAAATGTTTGGTTGACATCATGTGTGTGTGTTAGGGGGTTCTTTAACAACTGGGCTGTGCAGATGCAGTGTGTGTAAATATGGAGGTGCCCTAGCTGTGTTGGTGATGTTTCTGTATATGTATGCACACAGTTCTGCCATGTGGCTGCCCTATACAGGAGTTTGTTGGACAGCTGCAGACCGCACATGGCAGGGTGTACAGTTCACCATCTCTGGCCACTGACATGGGAACTATGCCTGCCAGGGGTTCCACGGGCAGTACCAGGTAGAAGCCCAGATATGATACTCTCTCCTGCTGATGACAATTTTCTGCTGGATCTGCATCCATGTTGGGACTGGCCAGGACCACGTACACATGGCCTGCTGCATTGTGGTGTGGTCAGCACCCCCCCTGCCATACTGGTGCTGGTACTGCCACTATGTGAGTGGCTGTGAGTTGTTGCACATCCATGTAGACCTCCACCTGTTGGTGTTGCTGACCTACCTCCACATGGCTGATGCCCTGCTCCCACCACATGCTCTAATGCATACACCACACAGTCAAGGATTCCCACCATCTCACCCAACTGTCTATCCAGGACCTCTACAAAATAACGGTGGACATCTGCAAGATCACGGATGTTGTCAAGTACAGCAGAATGAGTAGCCCTCTGGAGCCTCAGACTCTGTCTGGTATAATGTTCCATACATGCCTGCGCCTCCATGATGGCCCAAAACATGTGTCTGGTGACACTTCTGCATGATTGCCAGCTGCCCTCCTATGAGCATCACTGTACATCTGCCTGTGTGGTACCTCGACAGTCATCTGGCTATGGTTGCTGCGTACAGACACACTTGCCATAGTCTCCACACTGTCCTGTCCCATGCCACCATATCTGCAACAATAATCTAAACACACAAATCATTGGATATGTTTACACCAAACTTACTGTTGGGACATATGTCCTATTGTTCAACAAATATTGAAATGTGCTTTTATCAATGTTCCTTGTTGAAACACTATCATTGATGGCCTGTTGCTATCAATGTAACCTGCATGCTGTTGTAATGGCCACTGTGGTTCCATATATGTATGTGTTCTGTTTGCTATGCAACTGTTCCAAATCTGGTGTTTTGGGTTAATGGGAATATCTATGCATGCTGTTATAACTAATCCTGGATTGTGTTGAGCATTATTAACCCACATATGTTCTAAAACTGCAAAACCATAGCACATTTGGGAAGGCTGGTCCCAACGGACTCACCTCTCCCACCTCATCTGGCCATGGCACCGGGCCCCAGCATGTCTGGGAACCACCCTGGGACCTCCTCGTCCGTTGGTCCTGCACCACCTTCAGGTGAAACTGCCTCACGGGATGGGGCTTGTCCCACCCCTGGGAGTAGGCACAGAGAGGATCATCTCACAAAAATTCAGGTCTGGAGATCTGCTATGCCAGCTTGAGGGGCCCATGGCACAATTAGAGGATCAGCCTGCCCCTCCTGCTCAGCCCCCAGCACAGCCACCTTCAGGGCCATGAAGGTGCAGTGGTGACTGCCCATGGGTGGGGACCTCAGTCCCACTTTTTCCATTTGGGAACTCATGGGCTTCTGATTTCTAAACACCCCTCCTCGTCCAAGGTGTTCCGCCCACATGTGTCATATACCACCCCTGTATGCTGTCTTGTCTATCTTGTCTGTCTTCCAACCAAACCTACCTCCCCAAATATAGCTACTATCCTTCCCCAACATCCCACCCTCACCTTAAAAAAAGACAATCTGTTCCCCCCAAAATATTTTGCCCCATACATAGCTCTCCATTTCACACATGTTCACTGGACACATGTAATTGGGTCTAATTGGCTTCACAACACATTATTGTTGTCCTCACCCCTTTCTCAGGGGTTTGAGTGTCCAAATATACCTCCAAATTCAGTATATAAGCACAGCTGTTGCTGTAGAAGAAATGGATAGCTATGGAACTTCCTTACACCCGTCCTGCACATCCCAAGCTTCTTTCCCTATTGTCTTTCCCTCTTTGTGCCCCCTTTTTCACCACTTTCCTATTACCCATTTTATCTTTTCTTTTAAAGAAATTAGCATTGAGGAAAGTGGGAGTAAGCATGTTTAAGCAGTAGTAAGCAGGATTAAGCCTGTTTGCATGGTGCTAAGCAATGCCTACACAGAATAAGCAATTTTCCAGGTAACTGTCTATAAGCATATTTAACCAGCAGTTAGCATTGCTTACCATTACGCAAACCTGTGCAAACCCACTTACAACTGCTTAAAAGTGCCTCAATCACTCTGCATCCAACAGCCCTTGCTCTGCCCAGAAATAAAATAATCACCCTTTGCAAGCCTTGAACCTAGAACCCTGCACACTATAGCCACAGTAATTTACCACTAAGCCATCTGAGCTGTAGATATGTCTGATGTTTTTCAAACATATCATGCAGCACAGTCATTCAACAGTAGGGAAATGTATTTATACACACACACACACACACACACACACACACACACACACACACACACACATACACACACACACACACACGTATATATATATATATATATATATATATATATATATATATATATATATATAGTGCATTCGGACATTGGATCCACACTCTGAAACTCTCACTGCAAAACCACTGACCAAAGGCACTGTAAAAAGGTGGTGAAGGGGCCAAAAATAGGGATCTCTTGTAATTATTGCCATTATCCCTTTCTCCACAGCTGAACTGTTCTGCCTTGCAATAAAGTAGAGCATCATATGTGGACAAAGCCTAACATTAGTGGAGGATATATAGGGACAGATCATAGATATGCCTATTACAACTCTTTGAAGTTTGTGCATGACACATTTCATATTACCATAACTGTTCTGAAGGTGGTGGGGTCTGAAACACATGTGTCTGTTATGACTTCATTACATACACCTTCAGCTATTTGCCAGACTAATATATATGTTTGGAGGAACAGAACAAACACTATGATGGCTTAAATCTTGACATTCTGTGCAGACCTGCACAGTTGACAGGTATGGCCCACTGCCCACAGCACAGGGCCAGATGCTATATTCATAGCAGCTGTTCAGCAGGACATCATTACAGAAAGTCATGATGGCACATATACATCTTTCAAAATCATCTATCCCATTATTACAGACCAGGCACTACATTCAATTACATGCTGACATGTTTCACATACCTGTTTTATTAGTATGCTCTTTTCTGTGTTCCACTTGATGATGTCTTTCTGGTTTGTTTTGTTTTGCCTTTTTAGTATTATGTTTGTTTTTTTATTATTATTTTTGTTTTTCCTTTTTTATTTCTCTTTCTCTCTCTCCACTGCATGAATTGAGCTGGTTTGAATAGATTGCAGCATGGCTTTCGTAAGTGATGCTCATAATCAGGTGATAGGCTCTGCACCAACTGGTGTTCCGCACCTGCTAGTTGCATTCAGGCAGCTGTGTAGTTCTTCCAATAGCCAATGTTATAGCAACCAACTACTATAAATGACTACAGCATGTGGACAGTGTCCCTTTACCTTTCCTGTATGGAAGACACCCTTCTTGTGTGTTTGCAGTGGGGTTACAGACAGCAGGTAGCAATACCTCTTACAAAAGAACTTGTGGGCACAGGCCAGCTACATGTTTGCATAAGGTTCCAGACCTAGGGACAGTGTGTGAATATTGCTGTTATAGGCATTGAATACAGACAGTTTTACAGGGTTTGTGTATACATGCTAATTTTGCATGGAATGCAGTCTGTCTGCATAGCTCTCAACTGTGGGCCTATCCACATGATTGCCAGAGGATTGGATGTTATGTTGTGTCTGTTCCTGACACAGGTCTTGTCCTTGCCATATCAGTGGCATTCTCTACATTGGCTGCTATCAGTATATGGCAACATCCATTTGTGTTTCTAACTTCATATTCCAGAGTAAGGGTATGCTGCAACCATTCCTGTAACACCAGCAACTTTCACAGTGTATAACAACAATATTTCAAATATGGCCCTGTGTTTCACCCTCTGTCTTCCACCTATATACCAGGCTTTGTCCAGATGTCATGCAGTAAGAGGCTGATAGGTAATAGTGTATCCTTATTTAGTGCTGACATTTCTGCTATCATTTCAGTGATGTTGTGAACTCCCACACAAATTCTGGGGTAGGGTCCATATATATGAGACCTACAGCCGGACAAAACATGTGTGACCCTGTGCAGTCTGGAGGCCAGTGTATGGAGAACACTGTTATATGCCCTTGTAAGACATTTTATGAGGGAGGGTATGAAATGTTTTTAACTTAGGCTGTTACAACATGTGAGGGATATCAGTAATAGGAAACATTAAAGTACATGGCTGTATATTTGCATAGGTTTCACCATGGGAAAATTGGTGGGCTAGAGCTTACTGTCTTACACACATTTCTGTTTGTCAGTGTGATAGTGACATTTTAAGCTAAGCACTATGTAACAGATATATTTACATTGTGAAAACTGATACTTTCCCCCCTAGGGGTTGAGTACAGAGTGTAATTAGAGGCTGTTGAACTGCATCTGTAATTAAGTGTTGATTGATACTTATCTTCAAGGCAAGTGTGTCTTTTACTGCTGTACTACTTGAAGGCTTTAGCCTAGACAGCAAAGTATGTTATGTTTTGCAGATTACTGTATCATATGTTTTCTTTGAATGTTGCATTAATCAGTTATTATGTATTTCAAACTTCTAAATGCTATAAGAAATGGCATAAACAACTGAAATAGTGCACAAATAAACATTTCTATGTATGCAAACTGTGTGTGTGGTGTCATGTCCTTTGCACTGTGTGTGGGTATACATTTCATGCAGTCATTCTCATTTGTAGGAAAGAATCAGACACTGGCCATTTGAAAAGGT
Organism: Protopterus annectens; assembly: GCF_019279795.1. Lineage (NCBI taxonomy): Eukaryota > Metazoa > Chordata > Ceratodontiformes > Protopteridae > Protopterus > Protopterus annectens. Next base: position 553,834,942 of record NC_056741.1, on the reverse strand, counting down.
GGCAACTGTAGGAATAATGGCTGTTTGATATGCTGTGTACCCTCTATATATACTCTCTTTATATATATCTATAAGTATTTGTATATTTATATATGTATGTATGTGCATATATTTTATCTATCTATCTATATATATATATATATATATATATATATATATATATATATATATATATATATATATATATATATATATATCTGTGTGTGTGTGTGTGTCTGTCTGTGTGTATATATGTTCATAGGTTCATAGGTAGTTACTAGACTATAATCCCAAGGGCCTACGTAAGCCTAGCTAACAAGGTTCCCTGGCTTATGCCACCCAAGAAAGTTATTTTTCTGTGCCACTGTCGAGCAGAGACACAGAAGTGATCCCCAGGGTGTATTTCCTATTTCCCATCCACTCATCAAGATTTTTCTTGGAGTGCTAATGAAGAACTTTGCTTGACATAGATGAGTAGCCTGTTCCAGAGTATGGGAAGTCTCTGGGACAGGAATCTATCCCTCCAGCATGAATTGTTTATTGTGGTGACAAGGTTTAGGTCCCTAGAGCGTGTAGCTCAGAGGGATTGGGATTTATTTAGGTGTAGCATGTCCAACAGCTCTGGGTTTGACATAGCTTTATATGTTAGGCAGAGATCACCTCGGAGTAGGTGATATGCTACGGAGTAAAGCTGGAGTTTTTTGAGGCGGTCAGTGTAGGTCATTTGTTTGAGGCCAGTAATCCTCTTTGTGAGGTACTTCTGTGACCTTTCCAGCTGCTGCAGATGTCTTGTGAGGTGCATTCCAAAGGGGCATTGTACTCTATAATGGGTCTATTGAGTGTCGAGTAGAGGGGAACAATGACCTCTTTTTTCCTGGATGAGAACCCTTTTATGATGAGGTGTGCCCCGTAGAAAGACTTCCTGACTACTGTGGTGATGTGACTATCAAAGGAGAGATCACTGTCCACCTGGGTCCCAAGGTCTCTTATCACATATTCGGTGTTAAGTAGATTGCTGCCTATGTGGTAGTTCATGGGTACTGAGTTTTTACCAAAGGGGATGACACTGCACTTTTTGGCATTGAGCTTGAGGCCATGGCTCTGACACCAGGCATCTGTCTCAGCAAGGCCCTTCTGGAGGATGTCCAGATCATTTGGGGACTTGACTATCGCTCCTAGTTTGCAGTCATCTGCGAACTTCGTTAGCCAGAGGCATTTTTTGTTAGCCTGTACTTCAGAGAAGTAGATACCAAACAGGAGAGGTCCCAAGATGGAACCCTGTGGTACTCCACTTGTCACTGCTTTGAGGTCATATTTGGAGTATGCAACTTTTACAGTATGGCTTCTGTCAGTGAGCCAGTTGGCAACCCATTTTGTGATGTAGGGATTTATACCTAGTATCAGAATGTATCAGAATGTTTAGTGCTTCCACATTGTACATTCCCTATTGTAGACTGGCTGTTCTGCATGATATGTTCGAGAAATCATCCCAACATCTTTCAGCTGAGATGGCTTACTGGTAACTTGTGGCTATGTTGTGAAAGGTCCTGGGTTCAAGACTTGCAAGTGTTGGTTATTTTGTTGCAAGGCAGAACAGGTCAGCTGTGAAGGAAGGGATAATGGCACCCCCATTTACAGTGTCTTTGGTCAGGTGTTTTGCAGTGAAAGGTTCAGAGTGTGGATCTGATGTCCGAATGCACTCCACACACACACACACACACACACACACACACACACACACACATATATATATATATATATATATATATATATATATATATATATATATATATATAGACATTTGTATCTCTCTCTCTCTCTCTCTCTCTCTATATATATATATATATATATATATATATATAAAATGTATGTCTAAATAGCTGCATATGTAAGCTGTTCAGTTAGCTTTTACATACCTACATCAACTTTATTACAAGCTGAGATAAGAACAAACTTGCAGCGTTATAAGATAGTACTGCATTTTATTTTTTCTGTTTTATTGTTTCATTGAATATTGTGTTAAAAATAGTACTGCATTTATCTGCTTATTTATTTGTTCACTGAAAATTGTGAACTCTCTCTCTCTCTCTCTCTCTGCAGTTAGTTTTCCCACCCACCCTCCTTGTTCTTTTTGTGGTATTAATCTTGGTGGCTTTGGAATTGACTGCCCCTCCTGTAAATTTGTGATTGAACACTCCTCCTTGGCCCATCTCATTTGCTCACTCAACCGAGTACAGTGAGATCATATTTTGATTTCAGACACTCCTACCATTCCCATCTGTTCAGCTCTATCCCAACTCTATCCTAGTCTAGTCTCATTAGCTCATCCTGCCTAATACAGAGAGAACATTTGAGTAGGCATACCCACTTATGCCCTGAATTCGTCTGATTGAAGACTGCTGGAACGAGGCTCAGTTCTGATGTTTTTTACTGGTTAATTGGGTAATTTGTTTAAATCAGTTTGCTTGTTTTCTATTGTTATAAAAAAAAATCTGCACTTTATCTTCTTTTACTGTATTTGTGTTTCTTCCTACTTTATTACCTTATTTTGCTTTTGCCTCTTCCTAAAAGTACTCAATTGTGTTTATTCTGCTGCATTTATTACTGCTTGGTAGTAGCCTGATTAAATTCTAACTGTTATTCTAAGTCTTTTGGTTAAAGCACTTGGGCTTCAGACCAGTTGTTTTACATTAATAATGTTTGTGGACTGCACTCTTGTGGGAGGAGAGGCTAGATTCTGCCCTTCTGAGCTGAGAATTTCTGGTTAAAGGCTTACTATGCCTGCTTATTTGAATGATTTTCTGATATTGGTGTGCCTTGCCTGCTGCAGCATAGACTAGATTCAGGCCTGCTGAATCTAGCTTTTTTTGTATAACTTGAACACTAATCCAGGCCATCTTTTTTGGAGAAGGTTCCCCTGCACCCTAGTGGCAGGAGTATACAGTTAGAACTTGTCTGATTGAAGACTAATGGAACAGGGCTCAGTTTTGAGTTTTTTTACTGGTTAATTAGGTAATTTGCTTAAATCAGTTTTCTCTTTTTCTATTGTTATAAAAAAATTGCACTTTATTCATCTGCTTTTACTGTAATTGTGTTTATTCCCACTTTATTACCTTATTTTGCTTGTGCTTCTTCTTAAAAGTACTCAATTGTATTATTCTGCTGCAGTTATTACTGCTTGGTAGTAGCCTGATTAAATTGTAACTGTTATTCTAAGCCTTTTGGTTTAAGCACTTGGGCTTCAGACCAGTTGTTTTGCATTAAGAAGGTTCGTGGACTGCATTGTTGTGGCAGGACAGGTAGCTTATTTCCCAAGTTGGGAGTTGCTGATTGAAGGCTCAGTGTCTGTTATTCTAAAATCACATTAGTTCTGGTTTAAGCACTTGGGCTTTAGGCCAGTTATTTCACATTAAGGTTTGTGGTCTGCACTCTTGTGGGAGGAGATGCTAGATTCTGCCCTTCTGAGCTGAGAATTTCTGGTTAAAGGCTTATTGTGCCTGCTTATTTGAACTGTTTCTTTCTGAAATTTGTGTGCCTTGTTTGCTGTAGCCCAGAAGTTAGTAGCTTATTGGTCATTTTAGGCTAATTTCTATCTCTTTCATTTCCCTGCTATAAAAAAATGCATTTGCGTGTTTTGTTTGCACTTGTATTCAACCCAGCAAGTGCCTGCCAGTGTCCAGCAGAGTTCTACAGCAGCAGAGAGACAAAATAGAGACTTTGGAGTGACTAAGTATCATTTTTCTGCATTTTCTTGCTGTCTTTAACTAATTCCGCCGAAACGCAGATTATTTAGTGTTCTGCAATTTAAAAAGCTTGTTTCTGCTACATATTGTACTTATTTGCTGCCTGCACTTGAACTAAGTCATTTTTGTGTTTAAATAATCTGTTTAACTGTTGTAGGCTACACACTAAAGATCGATAGCCATTTCTGTGCATTTAAAGTTTTTTTTATTGAATATGCTTTATTTTCTGAAAAAAACAAACAAAAAATATACTTGTTTCACACCTTTCTGAACTAGTATAGTCCAGTTTTCAGGTTATTGCTGAATCCAGGGCTGTGTTACAAATTTCTGTGTTGCCATACCTTACTTGGATAGAAGGACGTTTCTCTGTTCACCTATGAGAGACTATCTGTCCCTGGAGGAGTGATTTCAGCCCAGAAGATAGTAGTTTATTGGCCATTTTGGGCTAATTTCTATCTCTTTCATTTCCCTGCTATAAAAAATGCATTTGCGCTGTTTTGTGCATCAGGCAGCACCGGTTAGTTAGGGTTAAATTATTCCCAGCTCCACAATGTCTACTCTTCAATTTTTCCCTTGGAACTAGACAAACGTCCAACTTAAGCACTCAACCCATTCAATTTGCAGCCCAGCACTTGCTCAAAACTCATAGCAAGCACAAATTAACCCTAGCACTAGACCTCCTATACTGTCCAGAAGGACAAGGCTCTCTATTCGTCCCTACCAGCTAATCAGTAAAACAGCTCACTTTACCTATTCAGGCATGTCCAAAGGGCAGTTTTAGGTGTACTCTCCAGTTCAACTGGTGAATCTGGGCATTTTGAGGCAATGGTATAACTGCCTCATGTACACAGACAACCTTTTCCTCCTACCACCAAACACTAATATATGTGAGAGATGCAATTATACAGCCAAACTGGAGGCAAAGCTCTCTCAACCCAAGACTGGAACTGGCAGTCAAGAGGAGAAGGGAAATACTTGCAACACACCACCAGTCTCACATAGACCTACTAAACCAGCACTGGCAAATAACACACATAAATACACGAAAACATACTCGGAGGCTCTAAATAAAAATCTGCAAAAGCAACAGAAACCTCCAAAGCAGACACCCAAGCAAACTCCACACCCTATCCCAAACCATGAAACACATACTTCACATAATCAGTGTGCCACGCAATCACAGCCCTTAAGGCAAAATAACATACCCAACACACTAGTAATAGGCAACTCTATAGTCAGGCACACTGATGTCCTACTAACTAGGCTGGACAAGGAGAAGGTTACAATTAGCTGCCTGTTGGGTGCCAGGATCCGGCACATAACACAAGCACTCAGGTCGCTCCAGAACAAGTACAAATATGACTCTGTCATTGTCCATGTTGGTGTGAATGACCTGAGATGTACCTCCCTGGACTACATGAAAAGAGATATGGAAGAGCTCTCTGATCATGTAGTCCAGGCTGGTATGACCCTGACCCTGAGTAGCATCCTGCCCTCACCAAGAATGATGCCTCAGTATAAAGAAAAAATGATCAATTTCAACAATTGTCTAAGTTTCTGGTATCATTCAAAGAGGATCCAGTATCTGTCCGCCTGGGATGACATGCTCAAAAAGCCACGTTGCGTCACAAGAGATGGCTTGCACCTGTCACTGTTAGGCTTTTGAATACTGGCCAAGGCTTTAGCCACCCCCATAGTGTCTTTTTTAGGCAAGGCTCAAAAGACAAACCCAATACTGTAAATAACACAAGTACCCCAAAACTGAGGGCAATGCTACTTAATGCCAGAAGTCTAAATCTCAAAATGCATGCACTCGAGGCACTCCTCAGTATGGAGAACATGGATATCTGTGCAGTAACAGAAACCTGGTTTAAGCCTCTAGAGAGCACCCCAGCACTACCAGGCTATAACTCATACCATACTTTTTGGCTACAGAACCCGGACTGAAACACAAAAGGCAGGGGTGTATCCATATTCATCTAGGATACCCACACCTCCAGGTTAGTAGCGCAGCATGATGCCTCAAAGATCATCCATGTGCAACTAACAACAGGCAAAACTGCAATTCAAATTGTAGCTTGCTACAGATCACCCAGCATGACCCAGGACCCCATTCCGCATTTCTGGAGACACTGAAAAATATGAAGGTCCTACCAAATGTCCTAATATTGGGTGATTTCAATTACCCAAACTTTAACTGGGAGAACTACTTGAGTACTAACTAGTTTTTCCAATGCTTCCTAGAATTTATAAACTTGAATGCCCTGGATCAAGTGGTTAACACCCCCACCAGGGATGACAACATATTGTACCTGGTCATCACTAACATGGGCAACTGGTGTTCCACACTGGAGGTTAACCCCTTGCTGGTTAGATCAGACCATAGACTAATCACTCTAGATATCCACATTCCGCCCCCACCCCAATTAAGGAAACCACCATGAAAAACTTTTCAAAAGCAAACTTCACGTTACTTAAGACCGAGGTGGAAAGGTTCACAGCCCCCATGCTAAAGGACAATGGTGTCCAAGCTGCTGAATCCCTTACAAAGGCACTCTATGAGCACCTGCAAGAATGCATGGATCATGCTATTCCAAACAAAACCAAGACACACTCCTCCAAAAAAAAGGAAACCAGTCTGGTGGACCCCTGCCATAAACAAGCTATATAATAGAAGGAGGAAACTAGTACAGAAAAGAGTAAAATTCCCAAAAAAGAAAGACATCCCTGATCAGTATCAGGAAGAAACTATGATCCCTCATAAAATCATCCAAGGCTAGCTTCGAAAGAAAAATTGCCAAGGACTCCAAAAATAACCACAAAGTGTTCTTTAGCTATGTCAGGAACCTAAGTGGAAACTGTCAGATCTGCTAGGAGTTAGTGCAGAATGGCACAAAATACACTGAACCGAGTGATATTGCCAACATTCTGGCAGACAGGTTTAGTGCAAACCTCACCCCCCCCTCACCCCTTAAAGGGCCCATAACCATACCAGAAAAATGTAGCGCCCCGGCAATCACTGACACACACAGGTTAAAACAGCCTTATCCAAAGCCAAAAATACAGCTTCAATGGGACCGGACGGTGTCCCAGGCTATGTCTTACACGAGCTCCAAAATGAACTAACCCCTCACCTAAACACACTGTTCAAACTCAGCCTCTCTACAGGCTATGTACCCATACAGTGATGCACAGCAACAGTTATCCTGCTTCACAAAGTTAGAGCCAAAATGGACCCCAGGAACTATCGCCCTATAAACCTGACTAGCATGTTCCACAAGGCTATGGAGCACATCAACAGGGAACTCATTAACAGAGACATTGGGAACCTCCAAACATTGGACCCTACCCAGTTTGGCTTTGTTAAGGGCAGATCATGCCTCCTAAACCTGGTGGACTTCTTTGAGACAGTTACCAAGGCTTTAGATGAGGGAAAGGAAGTCCACACAGCCTACCTAGACTTTGCAAAGGCTTTCAACACCATTCCCCATTCTGGTATTATAGACAAGCTCACCAGCCTGAACATAAACCCCTACATCACAAGATGGGTTGTCAATTGGCTCATGGATAGAACCCACACGGTGAGAGTTGCAGGCTCTAGGTCCAACTCTAATCTAAACTGGTTACAAGTGGTGTCCCCCAGGGTTCAGTCCTGGAACCCCTCCTGTTTGGTATATACTTCTCAGAGGTACAGGCAAGCACAGGAGGACTATGGATGACCAAGTTCACAGACAACTGCAAACTGGGTGCCATAATTGACTCCCTGGATGATACAGACATTCTCCAGAAGGGTCGCACTGAGATGGATACCTGGTGTCAAAATCATGGCCTCAAGCTAAATGCCAAAAAATGCATAGTCATCCCCTTTGGAAAAAACAAAGTACCTGCGAATTACTACATACGCGGTAGTCCCCTAAATACAGAAAATATAATAAGGGATCTGGGGACCCAAGTAGATAGTAATCTCTCCTTTAATAATCATATTGCCAAGGTGGATAGAAAATCCTTCTATATGGCCCACCTAATCACAAAAGGGTTCACATCTAGAACAAAAGAGGTTATTGTGCCCTTCTACTCATCACTCATCAGACCCATCATAAAGTACAATGCCCCACTTGGGATGTACCTTACAAGACACCTGTAACAGCTGGAAAGACCACAGAAGTACCTCACCAAGAGGACTACTGGCCTCAAACAGATGCCCTATGCAGCCCGACTGAAGAAACTCCAGCTGTACTCAGTTGCATACTGCTTACTCAGAGGTGATCTCTGCCTGACATACAAGGCCATGTCTAACCCAGAATTGATGGACATGCTCCATCTAAAAAAAAAATCCCCGAGAGCCATACGCTCTAGGGATCTAGACCTCACCATAACGATAAATAGGACATGCTCGAGGGATAAATTCCTGTCCCAGAAACTCCACATGCTTTGAAAGAGGATTCCAATCTACATTAGGCAGAGCCCCTCACTAACACTCTTCAAGAGAAACCTTGACGAGTGGATGGGAAACAGAAAATGTACCCTGGGGATCAATGCAGTGGCTCTGCTGGACAGAGGCACAGGGAACTAATAGCTCTGCTGGACAGAGGCACAGGGAATTAACCTAAGGGGAGGTGGCAAAAGCCAACACATTCTGGCTAGGTTTATAGATGCCCCCGGGGAAATAGCCTAGAATTTACCTATGAACCTATATATATATATATATATATATATATATATATATATATATATATATATATAAATACATTTTCCCTACTGTTGAATGACTGTGTTGCATGATATGCTTGAAAAACATCAGACATACCTACAGCTCAGATGGCTTAGTGGTAAATTGCTGTGTCTATAGTGGGCAGGGTCCTGAGTTCAAGGCTTGCAACCACTGATTATTTTGTTGCTGGGCAGAACAAGGGCTGTTGGGTACAGAGTGATTAAGACACTTTTAAGCAGTTGCAAGCAGGTTTGTGCAGGTTTGCAAGACAGTAAACAATGCTAACTGCCGGTTAAATATGCCTACAGACAGTTAGCTGGAAAATTGGTTATTGTCTGTAGGCATTGCTTAGCGCCACACAAACAGGCTTAATCCTGCTTACTACTGCTTAAAAGTGTTACTCCCACTTATCCCCATGCTAATTTCTTTAAAAGAAAAGAAAAAAGGGGTGTGACGCCCATGTCCTAGAGCAGTAATCAAGGACCCTCAATCCTCAACACTAACACCAGAGAGGGGTGTCTCATATAGGAAGAAAGGATAACAAATACACACAGTAAAGTGCAATTTCCCTTAAGAGCACACAGAGATCACAGACAGTCCGGGGCTGGTCACTCCCTTGCTCTCCAGGTCCCCAATAAGACTCCCCACTGGCACAGCTATAGGGTCTAGATCTCAGAATAGTGGGCAAGCTAAAACCTCCAGCACCCTCTCTGTCCAACCAGTGCTTCATGTCCTTGCCCCCCCTCCCACACACACACACACACTCACACACACACACACACACACACACACACACACACACACACACACACACACACTTTGAGAAGAGTTTTTACAACCACACAGACACTCCTGGGGAAGGCTGGCACAGATTCTCCAGCTGTGCCCCTTTCTCCCAGACTATATGGTAGTACCAGCTGCTACCACCCACTAATATTTATCAGCTACTCAAAGGCCCTTAAAAGGGCGTCCAATTATTACTGTGCAATATTATTATCCAATTGGTAGTATAGCCCAAGGCTAAAGCTATTAGAGTGGCTTTGTACAATTTTACCAAGGGCATGCAAGTACTCTAAAAAGCTTAAATTATCTCTACAAAAACAGCCACAGTTGAAAGGGTTTAAAATATTTAATAGCAGTCAAAACACAAGACAATATTTTGTACTACACAGGGCTAGTCAAGAGTTCAGAGATCAGGGGGGCATGGCCAAGGATGAACACAGGATAGCAGCAGATTTCTTCAGCTCCACCAATTTCATTACACTGACAGGAAGTAATTACTTAAAAAATTAATTTTTGAAGTAATTTTCTTTCTAAATATGTTTGTTTTATATAGTTCTTGAACTATATCTAAAAAAGAAATGAAATCTTAATAATATTCCTGTCAGAAATCACTTTGGAAAGTTTCCTGTCAATTTATCAGTCTGAAATGAGTTCCAGTAAGACAAATTCTCAAGACTCCAGCATCAAGAAAGAACTTCAGTCTCTGATAATTATAATCCAGCAACTTACTGCTAAGATGGATAAAATGGATACTAAAATAGACACCTTCATAGAAAAAACTACAAAACAAATAGATTTGTTACATATAGACCTGCAACAACAGAAGATCCAGATGACAGGCATAGAAGAAGCTGTGAATGACATGGAAAATAGAATACAAGAAGAGGAAATCAACATTGAGTTTCTGCTGAAACAAAATACGCATTTACAAACAAAGCTGGATGACATGGAAAATAGATCTAGGCGCAATAACATTAGGATTTTTGGACTGCCAGAAAATATTGAAGGTAACAATATTACTTCTTTTTTAACAACATGGCTCCCTAAAACTTTAGATTTACCAGAAGCATTCTCTTTTGGTATCGAAAGAGCAGATAGATCTATAGCTAATACTAACTCTAACAAAAACTATCCTAGATCAGTTATAGTTAGATTTCTATCATCTTTTGATAAAGAGATGGTTCTTAAATCTGCTTGGGCTAAAGCTCCTGTTAAGATTAATGAGACAACTGTGCGTTTTGACAATGACTATTCTTCCATGGTAATAGCTAAAAGAAAAGTTTTTCTGCCACTAATAAGGGAGCTTAAAAAAGCACAGTTTAAAACATACCTTCTGTTTCCTGCCAAGCTTAAAATCTTCCTTCCTGATGGTCCTAAAATTTTCGATGACTTAGACTCTGCTTTACTGTTTATCAAAAAAAATAAGATTTTGGAAAAATAGAAGAAATGGAATGGGCTAGTCCTTCGTTAAAGAGACTGGCAACTGAAACTTCGTGGAAGACTTCAGAGAAGAAGAAGAGACTAAAAAACAAATGATTTGTACTATGTTTTTTTTTCTCTCATCATTTTATTTTATTATTAATCTTTTTAAATATAGTTCCTGCATTTCCAAGAAGCAACAAATATTTTGAAAAAGATTTAATCAAAGTTATTCTCTGTGTGCAAAGAAATGTTTTGTTTCATAACTAGTCAAAATATCTGGAGATTTAATGGCAAGTTGTGATTCAACTTGTTTCTCTTTCTGAAAAGAAGAAATAAGGTCAGTAATTTGATCTTTTTCTTCTTTTCTTTGTTTAAACAATGACATTCTATTTAGATTATGTAGTGGGTAAAGGGTGGGGGAGGGCAGGGAGAGAAGAGTAATGAAAATATGATTAATAGAATAATAACATATTTATTCCTTGTAAAAAGTTTATATGTTCTTCAAATGCTATTCCTAATTATACTTTCTTGATTACACTGCTTATGCTTGTTTGTAAATAATCTGTCATGCTTTAACTAATAATAATTAGAACTAAATAATAGTA